>NC_045736.1:11639931-11652084 GCF_008692095.1 Etheostoma spectabile
TTTTGGCACCTATAGCACATTGCGCATCACCACAAGCCTATACACATAGAGGCTTCAATGAAGGGAAGGGAGAGCATCGCAGCGCTTTAAAACCTATTTTATACAGACTACTATGTTTAAAACTCACAGAAGAAAGTAGTAGCGTTTGTGATACAGTCTCGTAAAATAAAATGAGAATCTAAGTAAAAAAAAAAATCATGAACAGGGTGAATTGAGATTTTATAACAATTAATCGTGCAGGCTTTGCTTGTAAGATGGCAAACTAGTAGTAGATTATTATTTTTCTGATTCAATAATAGATTTTTAGTTTCAGCTCTGTCGTACTGGGTTTCTTGTCCATGACTATATGGACTACTGTGGAAAGACAGTCCTAAGTCCTTTGAGTAACAAGTTCCCAGAAGTCCATTCATCATAAATGAGAGCTGGTTCATGATGTACAAACCAGAAAAAAAAGTTTTACACATCTTAAGCTATGGATTATATTGATTATCACGGAGTATGTATGATGGATGGTCTCATGAGACAGAAAACATTGGGGGTTGTATAATCAGTTTCCTGTCCGACTCGGCTGTGTTTTATCCTCATCATGTCTCCCCGACCAGCAATCAGCTGGGGCAGCAAAGCTGCCTGCTTCCAGCACGAAGTCACTACATCACATGTACAGCTCCTCATTGCTTTAGCTGCTGCAGTGCTGCCTGCTGATCGCTGACTCGGCTGAAGCAGAGTGCAAATGTTGAATACATCATTTGTCCCCAGTCTGCTTTCATTTTGTCCACGTTTGAGATTTGTTGAGTGTCATTTTCAGGGTGAGGTATTAGGTAAACACCTATTACACATACAGCAGTGATGCAGTGCCTTATTTCTCTTTCACAAAGTTGTAAAATGTTGGCAGTAATATGGGATTTCAGGCCGCTTCTCTCACTCTAAGCTAACAGCTAACTGGGAGCTCGCTGCTCTCGTGTCCATGCAGAGTTGTAGATTATATGACATTAACAGACCCCCTGCTTTCATTGCATAGGTCCACTCACACCAGCAGTGTCTTCCCTGCTGTTCCCTCCTGCCTATGTAATGCTTACAGGGCTGAGTTCCTTTTTAAAGGTGGCACCTTACACAGTGATCCTTATAACAGCAGTACAGTAGTACAGCAGTTGTCTTAGAAACATAATCCATCTTCAGCCATGACAGTCAGTAATGAGATACTTTGTTGTTATTAGCAGATCATTTATAACAACTAGAGACAAGAGGACCGCAGTACCCATTTTGTTTTTTTAATTTAACCTTTACTTCTTCAGGTTTATTTATTCACTGAGTTAACGAGCCTGATCACATTCACACAGTTACACATTCATACCTGGAAGCTCTAATCTGCTGGCCACTGGAGCGGCTTTGAGGTCAAGGGCCTTTCTCTTGGGCACCTCAGTGGTGGTATTGTGGGAGGGACAAAAGCGCTGCTCTTTCACGTTATCCACCCAGATGTTATCCTGTTGGTCTGGATACCGACGACCTCCTAGTCACAAGCTCTTTCCTCCAACCTTTAGGCCACCACTGCCTACATGAAGCCTGGAGTTTACATTTTTAACCATCATGTTGTGTTCGAGTCAAATTTGACCCCATTTAAAAAAATTAAATTAAAAAAATATCACAACATATGGGACGTCAAAATAAGCACCGGAAATGTAAAACAAAAAAGAAAACACAAAACGTTGGAAAAAGCAACAAAAAAGATGATTAAAAAAGCCTCAAAAACATTGGAAATTGCACCCAAAACAATGAAAAAGTGACCAAAACATCAGACAGAGTGACCAAAATGTTGAAAAAAGTGACAAAAATTACAATTTAGTGACCAAAAATTGACATTAGTGGCCAAAAATGTTGGAAAAAATACAAAAACGTCAAATAAAAAACTTAAAAAAGCAACTAAAAACATTGAGATGAGGGACAACAGAAGTTTTTTTTCATGGTTGACGGTGAGAGAACACAAAGGTTAAATGTTTTCAGTAGGCTAACATGAGCGTAACAGTGTTATACATGTGTGTACTTTACATTTCTGAGAAAAAAAAAGCGTTAAAAGTAACTTGAGACATTGTTTTAATGTAAGGTGGGGAACTACAAACGTACAGTGAAGCGGATTGACGATGGTCACCGGCTCTGCAACGACCTGATGAACTGCATCCAGGAGCGTGCCAAAATCGAGAAAGCCTACGCACAGCAACTCACCGAGTGGTCCAAGAGGTGGAGACAGCTGGTAGACAAAGGTAACCCTGTTCTGTTACACTCATATGATGCATACATATTGTTTTTTTCAAAATATCTGTGTGGTTCTTTTTTTTGGATCTAATGCGTCACTTGATTTGTCCTCCACCAGGGCCTCAGTATGGCACAGTAGAGCGAGCTTGGATGGGGGTGATGACGGAGGCGGAGAAGGTGAGCGAGCTTCACCAGGAAGTGAAAAACAGCCTGATCAACGAGGATTTTGAGAAGGTGAAGAACTGGCAGAAAGACTTGTACCACAAACAGATGATGGGAGGATTCAAGGAAACCAAAGAGGCAGACGAGGGCTTCAAGAAGGCCCAGAAACCCTGGGCCAAAAAGCTAAAAGAGGTGAGGAAGTGGGGTTTTATTATCTCCTCCATTCATGTAAAAACTCTCACAACTCACATTATCACATGAATTACATTTGAGTCCTTCTGAGAACTGCTGTTGAGTTAAACAGTCTTTCAGGCACATGAACACAAAGGACAGACCCTTTATGTCACATTTGCTGTCGGCATTAGTGAAAATTATTCATTTTCAGTTTTTACAACAACGCTCTGTATTCACTGATCATGAAACACTTTTATAAATAATTAGAATATGTTTTAGAATATGTTATCCTGTCACCTTTACTTTATCAACTACTTTGATTATTGGTCAATCATTAAAATCATTTTTTAACCAAAAATGCCAAACATTCCTTAATTTTAGCTTCCGAATTGTGAGGATTTTGTAGCTTTTCTGTGTCTGATGTGATGGTAAACTTAATATCTTTAGGTTTTGATCTAATTGAAAGGCAAAACAAGCAATTTAGTTTCATCAACTTTGGCTTGAGGGAATTGCAATGATGAGCATTTTTCACATTCTCTAACATTTTCAATTCAATTCAATTCAATTTATTTAGAGTAGCAATTCATAAGCGTTATCTCGAGACACTTTACAGATAGAGTAGGCCTAGACCACAGTCTATAATTTACAAGGACCCAACAGTTCTAGTAGTCTCCTCCAGAGCAAGCAACAGTGCGACAGTGGAGAGGAAAAACTCCTTTTACCCAGAAACCTGGTACAGACCCAGGCTCTTGGTAGGCGGTGTCTGACGACCGGTTGGAGTTAGAATGAAGAGTGGCAATAACAGTCACAGTAAAAGATAATAGAACAGTGACTAAAAATAGTAGTAAAAATAGTATTTGACAAGTTGGGAGTTGAACTACTCCTGTAATAATACATTTCTATCTATCCTAGTTTAACAGTGGTAGTGAAAGATTACAGAGAAATAATAATCAATCATTTCTGTTGATAAGAAAATAGTAGTTTGTAGTAGTTCATGGCATAGCAGGGCACTGCTTTTATAAGCAATAAAATAATGGTCAGATTTGTCAGTTGTGAAAATAATATTAGTTGCAGTTGTAGCAAGTTTATAACTAGAAAGGTCATGATTGTGCATACAGTATTTCTCATATGTGCAGATTTACCCAACATACTTGATCAGTGCAAAAAAGTTTGATTTGTTTGTCAGAAAATAATCATCAACTACTTTGATTATTGATTGCTATTTGATTAAAATCCTTTTCTAACCATAAATGCCTTATTCCTTTAGCTCGAGGCCGCCAAGAAGTCCTACCACATGGCGTGCAAAGAGGAGAAGCTGGCGTCCATCAGAGAGGCCAACAGTAAGGGGGAGGCCTCTGTGACCGCCGACCAGCAGAAGAAACTCCAGGAGAAAGTGGACAAGTGCAAACAGGACTCACAGAAGGTGAGAGCAGCGACCGCTGCAGCTGTCAAGCCAAAAGCAAATCAACTCACTGGCCATTTTAACCCTCCTGTTGCCCTGGGGTCAACTTTCCCCCGTTTGTAAAAGTTTCTACATCATAAATTTGGGTTTTTTTCATCCAAATTGTTCAAATATTACATGGATGGTTCCATATAACGCTTCTTGCAAGTTAAACAGAGGTTCAATGCATTACTTTATTGAATTTTTTTATTTCACCCCCAAACAAAACTTTGACGAAAGACAAAAAAATTATATAATTTCATATAAAGGAGGTTTCTTGACCATGAATTCGAAAAAGAAAATAGTGTTAAACTAGTGGTGATATATTGGTGTTAGTGATGTGTACAGTATACTGATGCTAGTGTTACAAAAATGAAGAAAATGGTGAAAAAAAACATCAAAAAGTGATAAAAAAAGCATCAAAAAATTGTTCATTTTTAGTTTTGACCTGGTAGGAGATCACAGTGGTTAAGATGTAGAGCTGGATTCTGTTACATAAAGGCATCATAGCTGTTAGTCAGTGTGGCATTATTAATGTGTGACTGAATACCACACCTCCCCCTCTACAGGGATGTGTCTCCCTCAGTTTTGACTAGTCCAACATTTGCAGGAAGTGGACTCTGGTCTCCTTTGACTGCCTTGACATTCACACTCTTATAAGTCTTTCTGGTGCTTGAATATTTATTGTCCTTTTCAAGGTTAATAGGATTCCCATTTGAACACAGATCTGGAAAAAAAGGAACATGTGTACCAGGCATGTGTCATCAGTGATATTTTGTAATAGGGTTGGGGCAAAAATCGAAAATCGTATGCATTATGATTTTTTTGCAAATGTTTTTAAAATCAATTCTTTTCCCTAAACTCTATGTTTTTAAATTGTTATACAGTACAGCTGACGGCAACTATCTCATATCCATTTCCAGCAAAACAGAGCGAAAGCAGAAAATGCAGAAAATACATGTTAAGTTGTTCATTACAATTTAAATAATGTCAAGACTGACAAGTGATGTACATTCTTTTTTAGAAAATAATTAGTGTCTAGAAATGTCCCATTAAATATTGTCTCTTGAAGTGAATTATTCAACCTTTTTTTTGTAAGAAGTACAAGATAATAGCAATACTCAATATTATCGAATGGCAATACTTCTAGAATTGTAATAAATAAAAATCCCAAACCACATTGAATCGGCTCCCATGTGTCGTGAAATGAAATCGGTCAAAGGCATATCGTCCCAGCCCTATTTGGTAACATACGTTTTTCAGGCTGTTAAGTGTTTGTTTCATGTGTGTGTGTTACCACCTAGGCCAAGGAGAAGTATGAGAAGGCTCTGGATGAGCTGAGTAAGTGCACTCCACATTACATGGAAAACATGGAGCAGGTGTTCGATCAGTGCCAGCAGTTTGAAGAGAAGAGGCTGAGCTTCCTCAGGGAGATGCTGTTGGACGTCAAACGCCACCTCAACCTCACAGAAGACCAAAGGTTTGAGACGTTAATATGACCAGACACAATTACCAAAGTATCCTTTACCCGTATGCTACATCCGTGTTGTCTTTTCACAGCTATGCTACGGTGTACAGAGATCTTGAACGTTCCATCACATCGTCCAGCCCGCAGGAAGATCTGAAGTGGTTCAGCAACACCCACGGCCCCGGCATGCATATGAACTGGCCACAGTTTGAGGTACAGAACCAACTTTAAGGCATTAAATACTCACTGGCAATCTGCAACATTCTGCCATATATATACTGTTAAAGGTGCTCTAAGCGATGTCACATGTTTTTTAGGCTATTTTTGTCACATACAGCAAACATCTCCTCACTATCCGCTAGCTACCTGTCCCCTGAATTAAAAAAACCGAGGTCTCTCACCAAGAGTCAGGTTCCATCTGAGGTTTCTGCCTGTTAAAAAGCAGTTTTTCCTCACCACTGTCGCACCAAATGCATGCTTTTGGGGGGGGAATTGTTGGGTCTTTGTAAATTATAGAGTGTGGTCTAGACCTACTCTATCTGGAAAGTGTCCTGAGATAACTTCTGTTATGATTTGTTACTATAAATAAAATAGTATTGAATTGAAGACTGAAGATTGTAGACAGCCCAGGCTCTATAAACAGTAACAAAAACAAACCGCGCCAACCTGCACCACGAACCATAACAAATAGTCTTCGAGCCTATAACAGACAGTAAGGAGTTGGTTTTGCCATCACCACAGCAGCGTGAGCACGTATGCTACTTCCACAACTTAACCCACTCCTTATTGTCGGTTATTGGCTGTTCTTTATGGTTCGTGGTGCGTTTTTTTACAGTGTGTTCTGGGAACAGGCAGCTCGCGGATAGCGAGGAGATGCTGTATGTGTTAAAACATATCGTAGCCTAAAAAATTAGCACCTTTAAAGAAACAGCTTGACATTTTGGGAAATACACTTTTTTGCATTCTTGATGAGAGTTAGATGAGAAGACTCTCATGTTTATATGCTAATTGTGAAGCTACAGCCAATGGGCCACTGACCAAGCTGCAAGTATTTGACGAGTTGGAATTTGAACTATTCCTTTAAAAATACATTTCTATCTATCCTAGTTTAACAGTGGCAGTGAAAGATTACAGAGAAATAATAATCAATCATTTCTGTGAGTAGTGTAAAATGTTGGTTATTGAGGCAGTGTCCAGCATTGATGTTTTGTCTCGTGTTTTGCAGGAATATAACCCAGACCTTACCCATAACATCTCAAAGAAAGAAAAGTCAAAGAAAGGCAGCGATGGAGTCATGCTGACTAACGTTACAACAGCAGTAGACCACGCTCAAGCTGGAGACCGGGGAAGGTAAGACTAAACACCAGTGTATTTCATATATATATTCATATGTCACAGACGTTCAACTTACTAAATGTAACATTCTTGATCCCCGCAGTGTAAATCATTAGTTTAGTTTTGCATACTATATCTGGTATAATCATTTTCGTCCTTCACTGTATGGTGTCTGATCAATATTTCATATTTGTCTCTCTATTGTCGCGCCCCTGTGCGTTGGGCCCACCCCCTCCATTGGTTTGATCTGGTGCCCGTCCTGCTATACTGGTCCCTCCAGTTTGAACTAATGTTGTATTCATTCATTGTTTGTTTTGCCAGGTTTTTTTTCTGAGGTTTAATTTTATCCTCCTTGTTTTGTCATATGTCTCTGTCTTGCTTTACATATTCATGTTCACATTACATCACTTAACACATTCATGTTTGGCTTTTTGTGTGTCCCTGTACTTGTCTTCACTTGTTCTGTTATTACTTTCTTACACAATAAAAAACAAAAATAACAATATTGAACATTTTTGTATGTATTCATATCATTATCCCCTCTGCCAAGGAGGTTATATTTTCAGTTTGGTTTGTCCATTTATTTGTTGGTTGGTTGGTTTGTCTGTTAGCAGGGTTATGGAAGTACTACTGGTCTGATTTTCATGGAAACTGGTAGAAGGGTGTAGCATGGTCCAAGATATAATACATGACATTTTGGAGCGGATCCAAATCACCGGGAGGATACACAAACTATTTTTCACTTTTGTTAACTTTGTGAGAGAGGGCATATGTCCTGCATTCATGTGGTGTCGGAATAACCGGAAATAATGAGTTCCCAACTGGGACAATTCACATAGCGTCAACATTGTGAGATGCCTTGGCCAAGGTCTGCCCTTCTAGTTTTGTATGTAATATAGTGTTAGAAGTGTTATAAGTAACTATTGTCAGCTTTCAATCACTAAACTAGACAAATCCACCTGAAGTACTGTAGTCGTATTTATATTTATAACATTTATAAATATAAATGTTCAGTGTCAGCAGCTACGAGAAGAACCAGGCGTACACGGCCTCCACAGAGTGGTCGGACGATGACCAGACAGCCCCAGACTCGGGCAACGACACCAACGGAGGGCCCAACCCCTTCGACGACGATGTGGGCAAAGGTGTGAGAGTGAGAGCGCTCTACGACTACGAAGGCCAAGAGCAGGATGAGCTCAGCTTCAGAGCAGGTGAGTGTGACACCTGGGGACAAAACTGTGAATCCCCGCCAGCACGGTTACAACTCAAGCTAGCGACCCTTTTACTAATGAATTCAAGGAAGTCAAGGACAGTTCCTGCTGCCGCGCTGTCCGCATGGTACAACATGTTAAAGGAATACACTGAAAAATCATTCCCATACACTATGCTGCTTTATGGCAATTATTTTGTTATTTGTTATAGCCAGGCTAGCTTTTTTCCCCCTGCTTCCAGTCTTTATGCTAAGCTAAGCTACCAGTTGCTGGCTGTGGTCTCACATTTAACGGGCAGATTTGAAAATGGTGTCGGTCTGTTTGTTTAACTCAGCAAATAAGCAACTAATCATATTCAAAAAAATGTCAACACACTAGATTGACCAAAAAACAGACATTCACATTGGGTTAATTGCTCTACAAAACCCCACGCAAGCACAGGGAGAACATGCAAACTCCATACAGAAAGGCCCCTATATTGAGTCATCTCCACTGATGGAGAACATTTTATGTATATTACATTATGCATTATATTATTATTATGTTACAAATGGATGAGTGGATTATGCTGAAGAAGTGGTTTGGGTATATCTGGGTACTTTATTTTTGACGTGCATCTAACCATTTATTGTCCACCGTAAACAGCCTACATTCAATTCAATTTCAATTCAATTTTATTTATAGTATCAAATCACAACAAGAGTTATCTCAAGACACTTTACAGATAGAGCAGGTCCAGACCACACTCCAGAATCCACAAGTACCCAACAGTTCCAGTAGTTTCCTACATGTGTTTTTTGGCGCAGTGTTCCATTCCTGTTCTTGTTGACACCAATAAGATCCATGTTACCCTTGACTCTGCATGACATTAGTAAGAATTGTTTCACCTAATCTCTTCCTGCCGTACATTTCCGTCTCCTTTCATTGGTAAAGGTGACGAGCTGATGAAGCTGGAGGACGAGGACGAACAGGGCTGGTGTAAAGGTCGCCTAGACAACGGGCAGCTGGGTCTTTACCCGGCCAATTATGTGGAGCCGATGTAGCTGTTCCAGCTGAGGACGCTTGCCTCGTCGGAGGGCAAACCCAGACTGAACCGTCCGGTCATAACTGCACATTGCCAGAGCCTTGAAAGCAAAGCTTCCTCTTCCCGTCGGGCACAGTGAGCTGTCTTCATCTCAGCACTCATCACAGAGACGCCGTTACTGTTCAGGATCACATCATCATCATCCAAACACTGCAACTGAAGCAACTCATTTTAGTTTTTAGTCTCTTACTGGATGTGTGGAGCTGTGTGTGATTCCATATGTGACGCTAAGATGCCATAGAGTATGTTCTCTCATCATATTGATATGGTATTGTCTATTGTGCCTGGATAGGGAGAATACGCAATGCACTGTGCATTTCATGTACATATATATATATATTTTTTACAGTCTGGATGCTTTTACAGTTGTATTCTTCATTGACTACAGTGTTTTCTTTTTCTCTGTGAAATATTTACATGTTAGCATTAAATGAATAGTTTGACATTTTAGGGGAAATGCACTTATTTGCTTTGTTCCTCCTGAGTTAGATCGATAACCCTCTGATGTCTGTACAGTAAATATGAAGCTACAACCAGAACCAGGTTAGCTTAGCTTAGCATAGCATTAAGACTGGAAACAAGGGGAAACGGCTAGCCTGGCTCTGTCTGAAGGTAACTAAATCCACCCACCAGCACCTCTAAAGCTCACAAATTAACATGTTTTATCTAATTTGTTTAATCTGGAGAGTGGGAGGCTCACAGTGTCAGACTTTGGAAATGGGCCACTTAGTGGCATGACACGTTTATAACAAATATCATATCACATTATCATATCATGGACTATATGCTGCAGTTTTTGGAGTCATTGTCTCTGGCCAACAACGAGCACACAACTTGTAACGTTTTTTGTACCAATTACACAAACAGGATACAAGATGTTATTCAGTGAGCTTCAGAAACAGAGGGAGGCTAGCTTCTTTTTCCTGCTTTGTGTCTTTATGCTAAGCTAAGTAGCTTCTGGCTCTGGCTTCATATGTCATGGGTGGTAGCCATCTTCTCACTGCAAATGTCAAACTTTTCCTTTGATGTATTGTGTTGTTTTCCTGCTGCTCTCCGTAGCATGTCACTGAATTAGCATTTTTCAACCGAGATAAAAGACAACTCACCATCGGTAAAATCCAACACACACACATTCAGAGCATATCAGTGCAAAAATGATTTACATTATCCTCTGCTGACCACCCCGTCACTGAGAAGGTGCCTGTTATGACTATTTCATTCAGTGTCTTAATAATTCTGAATACTATAATAATGTTAATAATGCAGGCACCTTGAACAAAACCTGCCTGGAAAATAAGCTTCATTTCACCACAAATGTTCAAATTGTTAATTTATTTCTGCAGTTAATGAGACTTGTTTTCTATGAGTGAATGTCAGTGACTTGGCATTATCAGCTCCCAGCTGTTATCAGCAGGTGATTATGTGCATGCTGACGCTCCCACACACTGTTTACCGCTCTGATCCCAACCCATCATGTGCATGGCCTCAAATTGTTTCCACCACATTAGAAACAATTCCTCGATTGAATTAAAACTGTGATCGGGATAATGATGATGCTATGAATTTGCAGCTTAGTCATTATTGGTTTCACTGTGTTCCAAACTACAGGCTGTGATGAATATACCCATCTTTAAAGTGAAATGTTTTTATTTGTATCAGAAAATCAAACTTTATACAAACCAAAAAAAGTAGGAGTGCATGTGGCACAGCGCATTGGTGGGTTGCTCCTGGCAACCAGAGGTGAAAAACTACACCGTTGTCGATGAGGAAGGTGGGTGTTCTCTTACTGACGCAGACAGAGAAGAGCAGTGCAACAAGAGGATCCGTCTCTGAAATATTAATGAGACATTTGCCTTTTCTTCTGCAAGTGAGTTCATTTTTTAAAAGATCCAGGAAGGAAATGTCTCTTGTGCCGTGTTTGCGCTTCTGTATGCTTGGAAAACAATGTGGCTCCTTTTAAGCACTGGATTAGGAGAGGGTGAACTAAATATTGCATTTCCAGAATCTACCACCCTGCCACATACAAGGGCTCTCAACCATCTTGTTTAACAAAGTGAAAGAGAGCTCGCTTCCACAGAATCGGACTCCGGCTTCTCCAGCTCAGATTTCACTGACACAACACACCGGCCCTCTTGACTGTTCACATGAATCTGAAGATTTCAGCGTGTTTGAACTGTATTTGAAGCAGAATTGGACTGTTAACAAGTGTACTGTTAAAGTGTGTAAAAGCTATAAATGCGGCATCCACTGTGAAACTCCTGTGATACACTGACGGTAAATCTTATTATTATTTTTAATACTGAAATGCTTCTTTCTCTTCTGTCTGAAAACATTGAGGAAAACTCTTTATAGAGGGCTTTTTTTTTTAGCATAGTGCTGTCATTTATACACTGTAGTGCCTGTTCATCTGCATACGCTAAAATAAAAGACGTCATCAGAAAACTCCAAAAGGCACATATGAGACTCTGTGAGATTAAAACGTGAAGTAGAATTTGACCACGTGTCAGCATATGATACTGTAAAAAAAAAAAAAGAAAGATGCAGATTCAAAACACAAAATTATAACTCCTATAGCTCGGGCACAGCTCTAACAGGATATAAGTATATGGCGCTTAAGGCTTGAACTTACTTTTTTTTACCTGTTTGGGATTTAAGTTAGTGTTAATTTTGTCAGTAGGCAGGTCTGACAGTAGGAATCGCATGCCTAAATATCTACAGTGCGTGGTGCCCCCTTTAAAATTAATTTAAAGTCATTGAATGGTGACAGTCTGAGGTTTAACTTCAACCCTTGTGTTGTCCTTGGGTCAAACTGACCCATGAAGTGTTTTATATCAAAAATATGGATTTTTTTCAACCAAATTGTCCAAAATAACATGGATGATTCCATACGTTCTTCAGGTGACATTAATGATTACTTTCATTGAATTTGTGGGGTGTTCAATTTAATCTTACAGCACTTGAATTCTTTTTTTTAATGGTTTCAAAACTATGCGGACTAAACTTTGACATCTACCCATCTGTGATCCACTCA
>NC_045736.1:11652094-11661821 GCF_008692095.1 Etheostoma spectabile
TCCTCTGATCTTAACTATTGGTCAAAATAATTCATAATTTCTGCCTTTTTGACTAAAAGATCATGTATAATTTGATATAAATGAGGTTTGTTGACCATGAACAATAAATGTAAAACCTATTATTAAACCAGCGCAGGTTTTTTTTTGAAGCGGCAAAAGCTGGAAAAAGTGAGAAGTAAATCAGAAAAAGCCACAAAAATATTGGAAAAGCACAAAAAAATATTCATTTTCAATTGTGACCTAGAAGGACAGGTTCAGGGTAAAGGGGAAGACAACACAAGGGTTAAACGTAATATCCAAGTCTGCCACTAGAGGTCAGGAGTAACCACATTCTGCTCTTTGTCACATCAATCATCAAGTTGCCAGGTTCCTACACACAACTATAATCCTTCAGTAGCATCCAGTTAAAGTGCTCCTATGATGCTATTATGATTTTTCAGGTTCATAATTGTACTTAGAGGTTATACCAGAATAGGTTTACATGGTTTAACTTTCAAAAAACACCATATTTGTGTTGTACTGCACATTGCTGCAGCTCCTTTTTTCACCTTGTGTAAGTGAGGCATCACACTTCTGTTCCATCTTTGTTGGGAGTCGCACAGTAGCTATGTTAGGACTACTAGCCAGTCAGAAGCAGAGTATGAGGGCGTGCCATGCTAGCAGCAAGGCGAGCATTATAACGTGTTACAAAGTGACGCACGTCTTTTACGGAAGTAAAGGCTGGACTACATGAGTTTGGAGCAGTTGGTGAACAGTGTTTTCTGTTGAAGATGGTAAGCCCCTGGGGGGGGGGGGGGGGGGCTTTGGCTTTTTCACTTTGTAAACCTATAACATGCACAAAAAAGATATACAACACAATAAAGGAAAGGGGAAAAGCCAACAAGCATAATATGAGCACTTCAAATCAACACACCTACTGCCAGTTAATGAACTTCTTATTTAAGCCAATACAATTCCCAGAGTGCCACAGGACGTTTCCTGAACATAGACAGGTTGATTGATTTTTATTTTTTCAAACGTTATTGCTATGTAACCGAAAGGACGTTAATCAACTAATGTCGATTGTTGTAGGAACCTCGACCCTGGGAAAAAAACACCAACATTTTAACTGTTACTACTTGCTTACCTGAGGACGTTTAGTGGTTGGGGGGGGGGGGGGGGTGAGTTTTGGCTTCTTCCCATGTGGCAACTGTTAAACAGACACTGACATCTTTGCAGCAGTTATAGCTCTACAAGCAGCAGTCCAGCACTTCAGCAATTAACATGAAAAAATGACAAGTGATTCAGGATAAAGCTGCACGTGTGGCTCTTTCGTGTGGGTTTTGATCAAATGTTGATGACATGCATGAACAACTCACATGGCTTAAAGTTAAAAATAGATTTGTGTATTCGCTAGTGGGTTTTTTACGTAACATTATAACAAACAAAACACCTTTTACTTTATACACAAAACTATCCTTTAGTACTGCTATTCATCATTATCCAACGAGGCGTGCAGTAGGAGGGAGTTTTATTTTCCTTAAAGTGAAAACTAAGTCAATTTAACGTTCAGTTAGGTACAGAGCAACGTGGGAATGGAACTCTCTCCCGACAACTATCAAACACAGCTCTCAGTATGGCTTTAAAAAAATCACTTGATTCGTTTCAAAGGAATTAAATATTTAACATAAAATTTGTTGGCACAGGGCTTTTGTTATTGTATTTCTTAAAATAGATCAATCTATTTGGAGTAGTGTCTTTTGTTTAATTTTTTCTATAAATTGGTGTTAACTGTAAGATTTACTCATGATTTGTATTTTCAAATGTATGTATGTGTGTGTAATGAAACGTTATAATGAGTATTGTCAAGGAAAGATTGTAGGACCCCAGGAAGAACAGCTTTTAGTGTATGCTGAAGCTAATGATCCAAATAAAACAAACAAACAGACAACAACAATTCCTACAACAATTTGTTGTTATATACAGTACATGTTATACCTTCTAAAGCATTGCATGTAAGTCTCTTGGACTTCATTGTTGAAGAAGCAGAATTAACAGGTGTTTTCAGCTACAGTCAAAAGGTAATTAATGCGACACCTGTACAATGTGATGCTATGGAATGCAGAAAAGGAGCTTTGGAAAATTGGGAATTAAGGCGGATAGCAGGCTAAGAATAATAAAATGCATGGTAAGTTGTACAAACAAATTTTTTTAAGGGTTTATGGATAAGCTTTTCTGTTATGATTATACCTATGTGTGCCACTTACAGCGAGAGTTAACAAGGGCGTGTGTTGGCTTGGACTCACCTGTGCAGGCTGGATGTTTAATTAAAACGCTTGTTGTTGTCAGCAGTGATGGCGGGCTAGGTGAGGCCTATTAATAAAGTCAACCCAAAACTGTTTGCATTCTACAGGTCTGTAATTCAGTTTGCCATTGTATTATCATATCACCATAGTGGTAATAACTAACATAATCGCATATATATACATCACAGTCACCGAGAGACTCATGTCGTAATTCCTCTTGAGCCTTTCAATCCATGTTAAGCCCTTGGGAGATTTAAAAACCGTACAGATGCAGGTTTACCTTGCACAACACACCCTGCTCATTACCACTCAAGGGCAGATTTTCCTGGCATATCCTGTATCAACCATCTGGCTCACTTCAAAGAAGAAGCGATTATGATCAATTTTAAAACAGTAAGTGGTGAGAATAAAAGATGAAAAGCCAACAAAAGATCTGGATCAGAAAAAAGTAATTGCTTTCCAGCGCATGTGGCTGAATTTACGTGCACCACAAACCCTTTTTAATTATTAAGAGACACCACACAGATGCAATTTCAGTTTAGAAATAGGGTTTATTGAGTCCTATCCTCAGGCATGTTTAGGCAACATCCAGATGAACACCTTCATTGTTACTGTAAGAAGTGGGTGTGAAATAAGCTGCCTTAAAGCCTCAAAGTAAAATAAATAAATAAAACGTGGAATAAATACTTATAATATGAGACTATTAAAGTGTGAAATGATCAAATACAAACGAAATGTTATTTCATTCTGCTTCTTTTCAAATTAAAAGTATTTTGCAGGTATTTTTATTTGAGCCAACATGTTTTTTCTCCAAGATTGTTGATTTGCTGCAGGGGAGGGGGAACAGCATTCCCCCCCCCCCCCCCCCCCCCCCCCCCCCCCCCCAAACTCATATTGGGACAATGCTGTTGGGAAACGAAAACATACTTAGGGCTATTTTGAATTAAAACCCGCTGCAATTCAATTCAATTTAATGTTGTTTACAGTATCCATTCACAACAAGAGTTATCTCGAGACAATTTACAGATAGAGTAGGTCTAGACCACACTCTATAATTTACAGATAGAGTAGGTCTAGACCACACTCTATAATTTACAGATAGAGTAGGTCTGGACCACACTCTATAATTTACAGATAGAGTAGGTCTAGACCACGCTCTATAATACACAGATAGAGTAGGTCTAGACCACACTCTATAATTTACAAAGACCCAACAGTTCTAATAAAGAATGACCTGAAATAAACTGTAGTTTTTAAAAGAAGACATATTCAAATGGCTGAGCTGAGTTTTGAAATGAACAAGAGTCTGCAGCCATGCTAAAGGCAGCACTCAAAATGTTCACGTGTTGATTGTTTCTAAAATCTCGGAACTTTTCAGAAGGCCGCTGGTTCTGTCAGAGACAGAAAAGCCCGTTTGTATTTGTAGGAGCAGATCGGCCGAACGCTGACAGCTGTTGGTGAGTGTTTTTGAGTGAGTGACTGTTTTCACCGCGGGTAACAACGCATTCCTCTGTTTTTAACAACATGTGTACGATGATTTAGTGAGACACAAGTAAGACAGAAGTGCTGATAACTAGCGATGGCCAAGTGAAGCTTCGGGAACCAGTGTCTTTATTTTCTGAGTCCACTAGATGGCGCTCTTGGTTTTAAGAGAGAGGCCTAATGCATTGCAATTCAGAATGTTCTCAAATCTTTGTTGAACAGAGAGCGCCATCTAGTGTCTGAGAATAAAGACAGTGGTTCACAAAGCTTCATCTGACCTTTGCTACTAATCACTGTGTGTAACTGCGGCTTTTCCCATCTCCTGTCTCCTGTTAGAGTTGGAGCGCGGGGTACTCGGAAGTTGTCTGGGTTTGGAAATTTGTCGGGCGTGTTTTCCGGCTTTGACCCGCTTTGACCTCGGAAAATTCGACTTTCGAGTAAAAATGGAATGCACTATAACTTTGCAATATAGCTAACGTAATGTTGTTGTCATAGAAACTAAACCCAAAGCTAGTGCTTCAAAGAGTTGGGATAAAGCAATGCCCAGCAGCGCCCGGAGAAAAACACGATATGGACACAGGACCTTATCCTTTCTTCTCCTCTCCTCTCTTCTCCTTTTACACACACACAGACACACACACGTAAAGAGAGGTGCAGTTTCAACTTATTGGCCCGCTAACTCTGTTTTACTGTAATAATGTTTAGTGGCCAAAAACATGCACGCAGGCTGAAATTCACCGTGATGTTTGATCTGGATTAAGCTGCTAGCTAAACTATACCTATACAGCACTATACCTTCCATCACGGCTGAGAACGGAGAAATGTCTGACTAAGTGGAGTCAGAAGTTGTAACTGAGCCGTCTGATGTGTGTAGAGGTCTGTGTGGTTACACTGTAGCAGCCTGGTGTACTTTCAGGGGGATTTAATGAAGTGAACAGCAGTGTGTACAGTTAGTGACACTGTGCTATGGCGCATTCTCCCACCCTCTGAAATATTCAAATATTCGCTGTTGATTAGTACAGAAGCTTCAAAGACAGCAAAGTGCAAAAGGGGCTGATTAGTTTTTGTTTAGTTTGGAAGGTTGTTTGGTCATTAATCAGATTATTAGACAAAATAAAATTGGGTCCAGAAGCTGGCGGTAGATTTGACATTAAGGGATCATTAAAGAAATTAAAATTCATCCTCTGGGGACCATGAATATTTCAGTCTGACCGACGGACCATAAACCTCACTGAATTATTTTACAATATCACATATTTTGTTTATATGTATTTATTGCATTTTGAACACTTTGGGTCTCCATAGTAAAACACCCACAACATAAAATGCAACGTACAGCAGTAAAAACCGAAGTTTACAGCACATATAACGTAAAAGCAGGGCTCTTCACCAGGTCACACCTTCAAAAACCAATTACGTGGCACAGTCACAACCGGTGTTGAGGACCCTAACAGGTTTTCACTCTTTGGATCCAGATCCAGCAAACTGGCTGACTGATCGTGTGTACTACAGCCAGGACCAAAACCCCCAAAAAGAAGCAAAACAATCAACGGCGGCGGGAAAACTGGCTCTAATTGGTACAGAGACAGTGGTCAAGATGAGCAAAACTAAAAGACAAAAAAAATGTAGCTGTGGATGAAAGAGCAATCCGTTCTGTTTGTTTTATTAAAGTAAAGGATCATTTAGAATCCTATTGTGTATAATTAAACAGGCAGATCATGCAAATGACAAGGCAGTTTCTGTTTTTTAATCTGCGGTTGTTTTATTCTGCAGCAGGGAAAGAAAAAAAAAAAGCCACTTTGTTTTGTCTCTTCCTCTTGGCTCATGCACAAATAAGCCTTCACGCGGCAGCTGCCAGCTGTTGCTTCACTGTTGGCAGTGAAAGTGTGTACCATTGGGGTTGGTCAGTGCACGTGTTTCCTGTCACCTTTTCATCTCGGGCTTAAGTGTTCAAGTGCATGGCGAGATAATGTTTCCTTGTAGTTTTGTAGGTTTCCATCTCCTTCTCCTCTTTCTTTTGTCCTCCCGCCATGCTGCCGCCTCACACTGGGTGAACGAACTGGTACACCAGTCTCTGAGACACGTCGGGCTTGCGGATGATGCCCTTCTTGTAGTACTGACGTATGGAGCGGCTCAGCTTGTCATAGTTCATAGCTGGCCGGTTCTTTCTGAGTCCCCACAGTCTCGCAACATGAGCCGAGTCTTCGATTTTAAAGATACCTGGTGGGAATAACGAGAGGTTTTACGGTTGTAACAACCCGCCGCAAAGTGAAAAAAACAGTGGGCCACATTGAGAGCAATGCTAGTCTACCACTTACATTTTCTTTCTCTCTTTCTTTCTTTCTTTCTTTCTTTCTTTCTTTCTTTAAATCAGTAGTCAAATTAAGATTCAAATCTATTTTTCTATTGTGACCTGCTCAAGTAGGCAGCATTACATACGTATATACATGTAGTGGCTTGCATAAGTTTGCACACCCACGCTAAAGTTGATTAAAAAGAGGAATAAAAAAAAACTATTTTGGAAATTGATGTTAATGGCTTAATTGAAAAAATAAGGAAAATCCAACCTTTTAAGAACACCAATTTTCTTTGTGAATGAGTAATGTATTGTAAATAAATAAATGTTCTTCCTTAAAATACAAGGGGCATAATTATACACACCCCTATGTTAAATTCCCATAGAGGCAGGCAGATTTTTATTTTTATAGGCCAGTTATTTCATGGATCAGGATACTATGCATCCTGATAAAGTTCCCTAGGCCTTTGGAACTAAAATAACCCCCCCACATCATTACATACCCTTCACCATACCTAGAGACAGGCATGGGGAACTTTCCATAAGATCATCTCTCAGTGCAAATCAAACCAGTCATTGAGCTAACTGAAATAACACCCTGTATTTTAAGGAAGAACATTTATTTATTTACAATACATTATTCATTCACGAAGAAAATTGGTGTCCTTAAAAGGTTGGATTTTCCTAATTTTTTTTAATTAAGGCATTAAGATGAATTTCCAAAAGATGTTTTTTCTTTTGAATCACCTTTAGAATGGGTGTGTAAACTTATGCAAGCCACCGCGTCTTCACAAACAACTGTTCTCTCTCCTAAATAACACTTTAAATATCTGAAATATTTGAAATGTAAACAAGTGAAACTGTTTCAACAACTCAATTCAATTCAATTTTACTTATAATGTCAAATCCCGATAACGAGTTATCTCAAGACACTTTACAGATAAAGTAGGTCTAGACCCCACTATAATTTACAATTTCTTTTTTTACATGTGTCAGATGAAAGCAGCTGAGGTGTCAGATGAAGGTGTTTTGACTGAAATGAGCTGATGTTTCAGCTGAAGGGAAAGTGTTGGAAACAGTGGAACCTGATGTGTAATTACTGAAAGATGTTGAACTGGGAGTTGAAAAGCAGCTCAGGTGTCAGTTGACATGCAACAAGTGGAAGCAAATGAAAAGTCAGCTAACAATGCTATAGGCTCTGAAAGCAGTTGAACTGTAAGTTGAAAAATAAAAGGTAAAGGCAGTTGAAATGCAAAAATAACAATAAACCGTAAAACATACAGTATATTAGTTTACTATCATTTTTATCTTTTCCCTTTCATTTCAACGTGTAACTTAAAATGCATGTCCACACTGTAGCATTTTTTATTTTTAAAGTACCTTTTTCTTTATTGAGCCAGCGGATGCAGCGTCCATAGTTGTGAGGTTTAAGCAGTAGTTCTCTGAGGAATTGCCACAGATGAATGGGCTGACCGGAACAAGAGGAATCTGCCTCGGACCAAAGATCCTCACCACCTGAACAACACAAACACAACATTTGGACTTTAAGGCCACAGTGTCGGGAGTCTCAGAGGAAAATCAGTGAGGTTTACAGAACTTACCAGGAGACACAAAACAGGTGCTTAATTTTCATAAAGACAAACTTTTGTACAAAAGTAAGTAAACAAAAACGTCCGGTGGCCTGCATCGAAGTGTAAATGTCCTTAACATTTCATTTTGCTTGATTCTGAGCAAATTTACAATGCAGAGTTTAATATTATTTTTAAATGGCAGGTGAAACCAAACCTACCAGTAGTTTTTGTATCCCCAACTGAACACCTCTCTTTCATCCAGGCAGCTGAAGACAGAAGAGACACATTTATTTTAAAAAAAGGTTTAGTTTAATTACTTTCATTTTTATACCTGTTACTATATTACTAATGTGTTGTACGCATTGTAAATCCCTGATTTTGACTGTTCCCATCCACTCATACTGTACATAATCAAACCCACTTTGGGGTGGCAGTAGCTCAGTCCATAGGGAGTTGGGTTGGGAACCGGAGGGTCACTGGTTCAAGTCCCCACATGGACCAAAAAGTAGGGAGTGTGGATTGGTGGCTGGAGAGATGCCACTTCACCTCCTAGACACTGCCAGGTGCTGTTGAGCAAGGCACCGTACCCCCCACCCGCTCAGGGCGCTGGTCCTGCTGGCAGCCCACTCTCCACACATCTCTCCATTAGTGCATGTATAGATCCTGAGCATGTGTGTGTGTGTAGTCCAGGACTGTGTGTGATTAACAAAGTGTGGATACAGAGTGTGAATTGTAATTTCCCCACTGGGGATTAATAAACAGATTAAAAAAAAATGAACTTGTCCTCCCGGGTCAAAAATGGACAAAGATTTGACATGTTTAGTTTTCACTAACACCACCTTACTACCGCTAGTTTTACACTACTTTTTGAAATGCAAGTTCAATAACCATCATTTGTATAGAATGATAGCAATTATTTGAGTTAAAAAAAGCAAGGATTATGTAAATGTGCTGTATTTATATATCGCTTTTCCAGTCTTAACAACTGCTCAAAGCGCTTTTACATCTACAGGAAACATTCACCATTCTCACACATTCATACACTGTGGCCGGGGCTGCCGTACAAGGTGCCACCTGCTCATCAGATAAACACTCACACACATTCACACTCCGATGTGCAGCACCAGGGGAAACTCGGGGTTCAGTGTCTTGCCCAAGGACACTTCATCAATGACTGCAGGGGCAGGGATCGAACCACCAACCTTCCGATTGGCAGCCGCCCGGATTATGAATTGTTTTGACTAACTCATATGTAGGTTCCTCTAGATCAGAGGAACCTACATATGAGTTTTGTCAGGAATGAAAGTGATCAATTGTATTTGCAAAGTGCAAGAGCATCCATTTTTGTGTGGTAATTTTGTTCAAAAGAAACCCATATTTTAGATATAGAAATTTTTTAAAGGGGTCAAATTGTGACCTGAGGACAACAGGAGGGTTAATGTTGCATGCACGCACGCACGCACGCACACACCTGACTTCCATATGTCCAGGTGTGCGTGCAGCGTGTCTCCACACTGTGGCGAGCGTTGGCGAAACTCATCCTCGCTCATGGCACACACGTCCTTTCCCGTCAGCTCCTGGAAGGCCTTTCCTGCATGGGGCAACCGGTACAGATGTTCAGTCCACAGAAGCCACTTCTGGACGTTCCCTGTGTTCCACTCTATAGGGTCTAGGAAAACAGAGAAAGATGGGGAGAAGGTGAGAAAACTCCCTGCAGTCAGTTAAATTCCCAGTTTGAGTGCATTATGTTCTGTTCTGTTAACACAAACTATGTCTATTACTGAAACCACCAGAGATGGTAAAAGTACTCACTTCCCGTACTAGTAGAAGTACAGATACTCTATGATACTCTGGTAAAAGTAGAATTACTGATTTAACTTCTTTACTCAAGTAAAAGTAACGAAGTACAGGCTTGGAAATGTACTTAAAGTATAAAATTAAAAGTGGCCTCGCAAATGACAACCGTTTTTAATGCAAAGCTACCTGGACAAGACAGATGTTTCTAGAGTGCAAGCTGAGGAACTTCAGTGGACATGGAAAAAAGGCTCTTTATATGCCATTGGCTGCGTTTTAAATGGATGTCTGCCAATAGG
>NC_045736.1:11661831-11666284 GCF_008692095.1 Etheostoma spectabile
AAACATCCCATATATGATTATTATGACAGAGACTGGGACTCCAGGTTAATATGATTCTGACTCATTAGCAAGATGTGAATTCCGTTGTGATTCTGTGAGAAGTCTCAGGTCCAGTTTCTCTTTTTTAATCTTTCCCTTAACATTTAAATGAATATACATGTATGTGTGTGTGCTCAAATATGAATTCTGGAAAGAAAATAAAGGATGAAATATCAATTACTAAACAGACATTAATAAGGAGTTCCCCATACTTTTAGAGTTACTCCAATTTTGTTTAAATGTAAGGTGTAGAAAGTACCAATGTTTGTGTTAAAATGTAAGGAGTTAAAGTAAAAAGTTGCAACAAAAAAATAGTAAAGCAAAGTAAAAAATATCAGAAGAATTCTACTTGAGTACAGTAACAAAGTATTTGTACTTCGTTACTTCCCATCTCTGAAAACCACAAAGTAATCAAGCTGTTATGCCACTACAGTTCTAATCAATACAACAGATGCCTGGATATTGCAAAGCTTTATGACAGCCAGAAGCCTTACAATACATAATGCTTCCTCTGTTTGCTTTTGGGAGCAGGAGAGACCTCGCCCTTAACGCTGTGTACACTGTCTATTGGCAGGAAAGAAACCTTGCTGTCACAATCCAGGAGAACACATGCAAAGGTCAGGATTAAAGAGATCCTGGAGCAGGCAAACATGGCTGTGAGTCAGTAGGGATATGATTGAAGAGTTCTGTCATCTTGTCTGGGTTGTCCACACTAATACGTGTTGGTTTTGGGGGCAAGATCCAGTAGCTTAAGTTGAATCAATATCCCTTTATTAACAAATAACGGATAATATCTTGTTTGTCATGAAAAATGTCTTGTGTACCTCTCTTGAAGAAGACAAACTGAAGGAACAGGTGAAGTGGAAGGCAGCCTACCTGGGGTGATGTTGAGCAGTTTGCAGGCTGTTTCAATGTCCTTCAGCACTTCTCCCACCACCATGCATTGCACCTGCTCCAGAGACCGCTCCTCCTCCTGCCCCTCCAGCCCAGGAGAGAGTCCCTGTTCCTGGCTGTCAATGACGGGGCACTGCTCTGGTTCTTCCTGGGGCTCCATGCGAGTCATGGTGGAAACCACCGTTGGGGAGGCCTCTGAAACTTTCACCAGCCAGGTGGCGTCTTCAGTGAGGAGCATGTCAAAGCAGGACAGGTAGAAGCCCGGAACACCGCGCTCCAGGGCTTCCACGTTCGGTTTGGTCTCCCCCAGGTCCCAGGGTTCTCCAGAGCCTCTGTTTCGCTCCAGAATGGCGAGGGAGTCCTCCGTCATCCCGAGCCGGGATCCATACAATGGGCCTTCCGATAAACTGCCCACTGGATTTGTCATACTGTAACTATTACCTGGAGACAAGAGAGTCAAAAAAGTCACATTAAACTCTAATGTTCTAACATGTTACTTACTACAAGAACTGAGAGCCATGTACACAATTAAAGTATCCTTTCACCATTTACAAATCTTTGTTAAAAAGTGTCTTTGTGGCGGATTATTCTGAACAGAGTGAAACCAGAAAGAATCACCAGATCTGCCTGTAACATAAGCAATTCCCAAAATGAGAAAATAAGTTTTAAAGGGCAATGTGTAATTTAAATCTGCAGTCGACAAGAGCTCATAAATGATAATCAGTCAAGCAGTTCAGCATCACTCTGATTAAAATCATACCTTCTCCAACAGTTATTCTCCCGCAACTTCCGGGTTGCTAAACCAGCAGTTGTCTTTGTTTAGTAAGAAACTCCATCAGAGCATCTGCAGACACCTTTTTAAGAACGTGTCATGAGTAGAACTGAAGTGCAACTGTGCTCAATGCTCTATAAGAGCCCGAAGCCATAATGGAAATACTGGGGAAATGACCCCAAGGAGAGTTATAACACACACAGCGTTGACAGGCATGGGGCAAAATGGATTTGACTGAGTCTCTTATTTGTGGGTCAGTGGCCCAGAATGGCTGATGTGTTGGGGGTAGGTGACTTGTATTGAGACCTGAAGCAGCCCGGCCGCCTGCCTCGGCTTTCAAGGTGCCGTCTCTGCAGCCTTCTGTCTCCACTGTCAGCTGGAGTTTTTAATCAAGTTAGATAATGTGGAGAAGAGAAAACAACCAAGCTGTCTGTTTTATGAAGCCTTCGACTGCTAGCTCCGACAGCGTCTTCTTGACAGGAAATTGCCATCATCAAGTGTTCGTTTATGGACGTCAGCTGTAGCACAAGTGTTGTAATCTCAGGGTGAACTCGCATATGGCGCCCATGATGTGTATCAGCCACAGCTGGCATATGGGAAGGCCCGCTGCTGTCACACACCAGGTTATCAGTGGCCGTGGCTGATGCCACCGTAAAGGAAGTGTGCTCACACAGAGCACATGTTCAAGGAGCGTCACGGCTTTATTTGTCAAGACACAGAGAATTCAAAAGTCTCATAAAGTTTGCTAAATGATGGACTACACCCATCAGCTAAAATTATTTGTGAAGGGTGAGAGTGTAAAATGAATGAAGGTGACGTTTCTCAAAGAAGAAAATACCCAGAAAAAGATTGATTGATTCCATGTGCAAAAGGTGAAAACAAGTGGACATTTTGATCGTAGGGCTATCATCAGCACAACATGTCTATTTTTGCACATTTTGCACATGGAATAAATTGATTTCCTGTTTGCATCTAAAGTGCCTCTCATTTCTCATTTTGTGTCTATCTAGTGGCACAGACCTTACACTACTTCTCAAAAGCACTTCATGTACTGTTTTCTATTCTTTTAATCTATGTTTTACTTTTCTATCACATGTTTTAATGTTTGCTGTGTTGCATGTTATGTGGTGGTCTACAGAATTTTAAGGTTGTCCTGAATTGCCTGGATTTAAGAACACAAACCTATTTATAATGCCGATCTCAAGCCTTTTGCATGATTCTTTTTTTCTTCTTTTTCTACGGACACACTGATTGTAAAGCTGCTATTAACATTTGAGAAAATACTCTTTTACCAAACTTCCCCAAAGTTGAATGAAGTTATCTTCCCCGCCCCTAAAAAAGATTACCCTTCCAGACTTTGGTCCTCAACCCCCCACTGTAAAACCTCCTTCCCAGTTTTCCTTTTATCTCCAAGTTTCTCGTAAACCATAACCCACACTCCCTTTCACTCTATCAGGAGTCAGATTAAAAGCCACTGGTATCCCGGCCTGGCTGCTTCGTGTCAACTCTGCTCTGTAACAGCTTGCGCTAAGCCCATTAGCAAAGCAAATTTAGCCATATTACCTTCTTCCAAAAGGAAGAGGGGGCACAAGAAAAAGACACAAACACACACCCCCATGGAGAGGGATTAAGACCCTGACTGATCTCTAAATGAGTTTGGTCAAGACGCTGATATTCATTTCAGGAGCATTAGAGCTTGCTCCATTTACTCAGCAAAGTCAGCCTTTGACACCGACAGAAAAGGACTGACTCCATGCAGGCGTCCACCCTGGGAACCATATTTCTTCCACATGCTTGGTCTCATTTAACATGAAGAGGGTGATTATTTGAGATGAGCATTGTATCATCACTTTGGAGTTCATGTCATTATAGCTGTGCTATCCAAATTATGTTTTTTTCCTGTAAAAATTAATGAAACTGAGCCACTTGTGTTAGCCTATGTTTTCCCTAGGGGGAAAAAAAACAAAGAAAAAGTCACATAAGGAGCTTTGATGAAAAGAATAAAAGTCATGTGAATCCAACTGGGATCACAAATATTGTCCATTTAATTCAGTTTGTTTCCAGTAGGCTTTCACTTGCATGTCATCATTACCCTCTTTAACATAAGGACCTTGTAAAGTCTGGAAAAAGCAGTTAACATTGAGTCAAAGAGATTATGACCCAAAAACCAAATCCTTCACTTCCAAACCCCAAAGGAAGTATAAGTCGCAAACCAATACAACAAATCCATCTTAAAATAAACCTGTTAGCTCATTTATCAGAATGTTGTGACAGAAGTCAGCTGAAGTGTTTAGGTTAAAGTTAATGAGTAGCGATTAAAACAAGCAAAAGTCTGCTTTTTCAAGTGTGTTGAACCTGAACGATTCAATCTGAGCTGAATAAAAGAAAAGGTCATGTGTGGGATCCCAGATCTTCTACCTAATAGCGCCCAAAATATGTCCAACTCGTCCCAAAAAAGGGTCTGTGTTGTTTGAGTCTGGAGTTAAAGAAGTGTGTGCAGCCAGGCGGGACTGTTTGTCATGCGAGCGTTAAAGAACACACTTTTTTTTCCAGCCTTGTTATTGTTTCCCATGGGTAACGTGGACCAAATAGGGACGTCATTGTTCCCGAGAACAAGGAAAAAGGAATTACTGGAAGAAAAGTGTGAAGGCTGGAAGAGATTTGGATCTGTGGATTGCTGCCTTAGACACACACACGCGCATGTACATGCACACACGCACACGCACACGCACACGCACACACACACAC
>NC_045736.1:11666294-11667783 GCF_008692095.1 Etheostoma spectabile
ACACACACACACACACACACACACACACACACCTTGAGATGTGCAGGTGCTCTGTTCACATCATGCATTATAAATTAGGTTCAGGTGTAACAGTAGTTCATCTTTAGGCTGACAATTGCTTATTTTATGAAAATAAGGTGGGTGGCTTCTATTTTTATTGTTGTTTGCAATATTTGAAGTTTACAGACCATCACATCCCTCTATCTCTTATCTGTAAAAAAAAAAAAATGTAATGACATTTTGTAATACCCCCTTTTTTCGCATCCAGCAGGTTGTGTTAACTGCCAATAGGGAATGTTGGTACATTCGGTGATTCATTTCTGCTGTTAGTCAGGTGCACTGGCACTCGGCCAGCTGGAAACAATACAGTTTTTTCCCATTGCTAAACGACAGCGAGCACAACTGGAGTCCCGTGTGCAAAACTCTAACTCCAGTCTGTACAGCAGAAGTTCATGTGAACCAAACTCTAGTTCGTTTTTCGTTGCTTGAATACAGTTTTCACATCTCTACACACTTCTCCCATGCCGTTAACCGCAACCTGCACAACACTGTGGATTTACAGCACTTTTTTCAAATGCTAACACACTGCTGTCACAACCACGCATTCAAAAATAGAACAGATTTCAGTCTGGTGCCTATCAAACACTGCTGATTGCAATTTTACAAGAAAGCCTAAGCAGGTGTCTTGTTTTTGACTAGTTATTGAACATGTACTGTGTTTTTTTTTTGGTATACAAACACCAAATGAGAATTACAAACAGTAATAAACTGTACCATTTGAGAGAGACAGGTAAAAGAGCAAGGATACCAATGTGTCTAGGTCAGATGTCTGAGGTTACATACACAGCTACAAAAAACAAAATGTGAAAAACACTGCCTTTACTATAGTAAAACTGCATTCTCACTGTTTTTAAAAAAGTAATGAAGGTGAAAGCAATGGAAATATCACATTCATTAGTATTTAGAAAGGATGCAGACATCCAATGGGATGCATGATGCTGGAGAGAGGCAGGATGAGTCACACTATTCTTTGTTACTGTTAGTACCTTTAGTTTTTATCCAGCAATTCCATAAATTACTAGAGACAAAATATTATATTGAAGCAAATTGAAGATTTTGTGTTACATAGAAATTGGAATATTACAGAAAATCTATAGCTTTTCTTTAAAGATGACTCAAATTGTTCAAACTGTAGGGATAAAAAGTTTGTATTTTCTGTATTGGTGTTTTTATTCAGTGTGTTCTGAGTGACAGTGTGTGCTATCTCCATGAGGGTTGTGCATAGTGTTTGGTGCACTGAGCCTGGTTTGAGACATGTGTTAAGAGTTGTGTTGCTTGGAATGAGTTTGGCAGCTGATGTGACCTGTTCAGCTGTTGGTAGTGCAGACTGTAGGTAGAGTTTTGAACATGTAGCTCCAGTTGTGCCCACTGTTTAACTCAATTTAATTTATAGAATCAATTCATAACAAGAGTTATCTCAAGACACTTT
>NC_045736.1:11667793-11690237 GCF_008692095.1 Etheostoma spectabile
TAGGTCTAGACCACACTCTATAATTTACAAGGACCCAACAGTTCAAGTAGTTCCCTCCAGAGCAAGCAACAATGCGACAGTGGCGAGGAAAAGAAACCTTTTAGCAATCAAAAAAAAACTGTAAAAGCAAAAGCTTTGTTGTTGGTCCAAATACATTTTGATGCAGGTATTAAAAGTCATACTGCTGAGATTTGACCTGAAGATTTGGAGGTGTAGCATGAATGGCTGCAGAAATAAACAAGTCAGCTATTTTTGCAGAGCTAGTAAAGATTGGACCTGAAGATTTGGAGGTGTAGCACGAATGGCTGCAGACATAAATGTGTCAACTATTTTTGCAGCGCTAGCAAAGACATGGAGACTCTCACCATGAGGCCTAAGGCATGCTGGCACAGCTGGATTAACTGTAACATGCGGGTTGACAGAGGATCAGAGAGATCTGGTCTTCAATATCAGTTTTAAAAATTACACAAAACATGTGGTATAATGAGAAGGTGTCAACGGCAGCCTGTCAATGGAAATGAATAGGAGAGCCAAACTATACTTATTCATGTCTGGCCTATGTGGGCTAATGTTCAATTCTCATCCACATGTTTTTAGCCCATTTTCAATTTGTGCTTAACAGAACATGAGACTCCGGCACACTTTCCTCTTCTGAGATAAGTTAATGTTTCCGGTACACAGACATTTTGTTCTGTATTGTCGACCCATGGTCTTCTCCTACGCACCTGTCGACCCTCAGGTGAGCACAAGCTCTGCTTTTTGATTTACGCATACAAAAAAACCTGAAAGTGGAGATGATGAAAATAAAATTACAAGTCAAAATATTGCGAAAAAGGTTTAGCTGTGGTGGAAAAGTTGGTGTCACAATAAAAGCAAAATGTGACAAGTGAAGCAGACTTAGGACTATGGGACTACGGTTATCTGCTCCTCAGATCTCTGCAGGGTAAATCCAGACAGCTAGCTAGACTATCTGTCCAATCTGAGTTGTCTGTTGCACGACTAAAACAACCTTTGAAGGTACACATTCCATAGAACAAGCTCCTTCCCGAGGCTATTTTGCAGCTGCATTGTGGCTCTGACTGGACATGACGATTGCGATTGGTTTAAAGAACTGCCAATAAACCAGAGGACGTTTTTCTCCCATCCCAGAATGCTGTGTGGACTAGCCAGACCCTCCTGTGCAGCGCTGTGGAAGAAGGTCTGGCAATGCGAGATTGCAATCTGCTTCTTTTTAACGTCTCCTTGGCACAAACTGAGTCCTACTTGGCCAGAGTTCTTTTTATGGTTGTAGTCTACATTACATATATTTATTTTTATAGCACCAATAAAGGTCTTCTAATATTAAGTGTTGCATGAACGACATCCAAGGATGGGCAACTTTATTTAAATAGCACATTCTGTATGAAACAGAGGGTAAATTCAACGTAGTAAATTCACTAACAAAGCAGAGAAATATGGCATCACCATAGAAATTATTGATTTCTATGGGTGTCACCTTGTGTAATGTTTACAATGCAGATCCTTGACATTAGGTCTGGCAATATGTGTAAGTGCACACATGAAATATGAAAAACATATTGGTCTGATGTCTAACTTTCCAAATATTACCATACAATATCATTATCCCAGTGATTATTTTACAGATAAACCTTACTCAACATGTTTATCTGATTTCAGATTTCACATGACTGTGATATGCACCATAGATCATATACTGTAGGTGTTTTAGAGGACAGTCACGACTGTTATTATACTGTTATATCATTTTTTAAATGTTAGTGAGGACGATGCAGCTGCCTTTTCCTAAGTAATGGATGGGTTCCAAAAATATTTCCAACTCTTGCTTTTTTTTAATTTAAAAATCCCCCTCCTTAATCTCTCAGAGAGTTATCACAGCTTTTAGCCAACTCCATGAAAGAGATCCTTTCAAAGCTGGCGTTTTATTTAACAAACACACAAAGTTTGCGGTAGAGTAAGGATAAAGATCAGCGTGACATGATAGATTTGAATGAGAGGGCAAGAGGCAGCTTCACCTTCAGAAACAAATAGAGCAGAAAGTCCAGTTCTGTTATTTCTGTTTGTAGTTTACTCTTATTATAGTGACAGACATATTAAATTTCCACCTTAAAAAAAAAAAACATTTCCGGGTCTCATCGCAGACAGGGACACATTTCATTTTAACGTGTCAGCGTATCGTTGTGGTTTTGGCATCAAATAGCAAACAATGCCCCCAGCCAACTTTTTTCTCACCACATTTTTTTTTTATCTCCCTATATAAAACATGCAATTAGACATACACAGAAACAAGAAACGAAAAAAACGGTAAACGTGAGAAAGATACACAGCAAACACAAAGAAAACAAAACAGAAATGAGTGGGTAAAGTAACAAAACAACTGATCTGTCTTTAGAAAATAAGTCTTATGTTGTTTTTAAACCTGTGTTGTGAAGCCGAAGACAATTTACCATATTGTGGGTGGTAAAGGTTCTTAACTGTGAACTTATACTAACCAAACATCTGGCTATAAATATTTATTTTTTGTTTTTTTAACTTCCAAAACTTTAAATGTGTACACAAGTGTTTAAACATGTGCACGAGTAAAATTATAACTATAGATTCTAATGAGTAACTAAAGTTATTTATAAACGTTGTTAATCCTGTACCAGGGAAGTTGCATAGAAGATGCCCTTCATGTTCCCTGAGAGATGAGATGATGACATCAACATCCGACAGTAAAGGTAAAGGGTTCTCTAACAGTTAATAGTAATGGTGTGAACAAGCAAAAAAAACTAAATCTGTATTCTAAGACATCACATTGCATATTTAAGACATTATGTATAGCAGCGTCTTCTTACCGAGGCGAAGATGCTCTGATGGCCAGAGGATGATGGCAGAGGCAGTGCAGCTCTGGTCCTGCTGCGGGATGAAGGATGGCCTTTTTGGTCCCTGTTGCAGACTAAAGCTCAGCTCAGACGGGATGTCCAGGCGCTGTCTGAGGACAGAGATGGAGCAGGCACCCTTCAATCTGTTTCCCCCCCCCCCCAAAATGAGTGTCACACAGACCCCAGCCTTAAGGCCTCGAACCCTCTCAGGCTCTTTGGTGGAATTACACTTAAACTGAAAGTCACAGCCTAAAGCACAACTGCAAACACACTTCAAGTGAAAGCACCTGCTGGGGGTGTGTACAAAGTGAGGGCAAGTGACTCTGAGAGTGAGTGCAAAGGAATTCCAGCTCCATTGACTGCAACTTATATTTATAGGGCAGTTGTGTTTACTTTGTGTGTATGTGTGTGTGTGTGTGTGTGTGTGTGTGTGTGTGTGTGTCTGAAGTGCCATGTGTCTTGCAGATTAGACTCAGACCTCCTCAAACACTACTAGTTGACCTCAGTATTTAGGTGACAGACAAATAAAAGTGATAAGACACTACAGAATATACTCTGTAACTTTAGTCTTTCCATTTTACAACTCTACAACATTTTGGAGGGGAATATTGCACTTTTTACCTTCTTTTTTCAATTTTTTCAATTTAAAAAGCATGATCTCATGAATGTATTAACATTTATTAAAGATCCAACTAAAACTTGATGTTCATTTTGTAAATGATGGTCCTATTTATTTTAAAATAGACAATAAAGCAGGGAATGCTTTAGGGCAGGGCTTCACATCAACCTGTCATCAGGACAGAGGCTTGGCAGTGGCCCTGTGTATATTAAATACCTGAAAACGTTTTTTTGTTTTGTTTTTTTTCGGGTGTTTTCATCTTAAACTTGAAAATTACAAGTCAAAATATTGCAAAAAGGTTTGGCTGTGGTGGAAAAGTGGGTGTCACAATAAAAGCAAAATATGACAAGTGAAGCAGATTTAGGACTATGGGACTATGGTTATCTGCTCCTCAGATCTCTGCAGGGTAAATCCAGACAGCTAGCTGGACTATCTGTCCAATCTGAGTTGTCTGTTGCACGACTAAAACAACCTTTGAAGGTACACATTCCATAGAACAAGCTCCTTCCCGAGGCTATTTTGCAGCTGCATTGTGGCTCTGACTGCACATGACAATTGCGATTGGTTTAAAGAACTGCCAATAAACCAGAGGACGTTTTTCTCCCATCCCAGAATGCTGTGTGGACTAGCCAGACCCTCCTGTGCAGCGCTGTGGAAGAAGGTCTGGCAATGCGAGATTGCAATCTGCTTCTTTTTAACGTCTCCTTGGTACTTACTGAGTCCTACTTGGCCAGAGTTCTTTTTATGGTGGTAGTCTACATTATATATACTATATTTCTTTTTATAGCACCAATAAAGAACTTTTAATATTAAGTGTTGCATGAATGACATTCAAGGATAGGCAACTTTATTTAAAGAACACACTCTGCATGAAATAGAGGGTAAATTCAATTCACTAACAAAGCAGAGAATATGGAATCCCCATCGATATTTATTATTTCTATGGCTAACACCTTGTGTAATGTTTACGATTCAGGTCATTGACATTAGGTCTGGCAATACGCGTAAGTGCACACATGAAATATGAAAACTATATTGGTCTGATGTCTAACATTCCAAATTATACAATGATATATCATTATCCCAGTGATTATTTTACAGATAAACCTTACTCAACATGTTTATGTAATTTCAGACGACTGTCACATGCACAATAGATCATATAGGTGTTTTAGAGGACAGTCACAACTGTTGGATTATTTTAAAATGTTGGTGAGGAAGATGTAGCTGTCTTTTCCTAAGTACTGGAATATCAAAAATATTTCTAGCTCTTGCTTTTTTTATTACTCAGGACAGAGGCTTAGCAGTGCGTATTCATGGCCCTGTGTATATTAAAACTTAAACTTTGACCCTTTCTTTGTTTGTATTCACTTTATAAAAAATGGATAACTCACATAGATACATAGAAAGCTTTGAAGGCTGGATGCTGGAGCCTAAAAGTGAATAATCATAAATAAAGCTGATATGAGAGCACTCCAATTTGATAGAATTTATTGCCATTTATTGCCATTGACATTTCGGCAAACACTGAGGAAGGGCGCTGCCAGAAACATTCGTTGTGTGGCAATTAAGTGCTGTCCTCGTGGCTGTAATTATGTGAATTCACTTTATCAACGTTATTTGGAACATTTGGTGGCATAAAAAGTTCAGCGTTATGCCAACCAAGCTAGCTGGCTAATGTTAGCTGGTAACTGGAGGAAAAGTTTGCCAATTTTCTGTACTGCCATGCATGCAGATGAATGGCTTCAGTACCCGGAGGTCCGCGTTGACCAGGCTATAAAACTCTGCTGGATGACTCGCTTCAGATGGGTTAACAATCCCCTTCCTTTTAACAACCATAACCAACACTGGCTTGGCCGCGTCATCCTCCCCAGCTCCATCCTCTCGCAAAAATGGTCACATCCAGTTGCAAATAAAAAAAGATGGCGATGTCCGTTTTGCAAAACTCAAGGCTTCAAAACGGCAATCCACAAACCAATGGGTTATGTCACAGATGCTGCGTTCACTCTTTTACAGTCTATGATTCCACCCCAAAAACCATATCACGACCCCTCACATTTATGTGGGGGGAAAACCTGCTCTGGTTTATGGGATTTTCTTCAAACTAATCACAAACATCATGGGCGGTTCTAAGCACCGGACGGAGCTACAGAAGGAACTTGTTTTGGTGGAACATGTCTTTATTCAAAGGTTGTTTTAGTCGTGCAACAGACAATTCCAATTGGACAGATCTAGTCTAGCTAGCTGTCTGGATTTACCCTGCAGAGACCTGAGGAGCAGTTGACCGCAGTCCTCAGAGCGGAAGGTAACGGACATTCGGCCGAAAAGAGGGACATCTGGCGGAATTTCCTGCGGCACCGGAGCAATCACGTAAGTGGAATGTGGTGGATATAAACTAGGAGCCACATGCATTAGTATTAAAAATCTAATACTGTCATACATAATAATACAGTATATCAGCAACATGAGCAATTTTTCATTGCACTGGGAGGAGGTCAGGGTGGTGGATATGTCCTAAAAAACAGGACTTTCACACGAGGGACTGATGTTTGTGTCCCTGAAGCACTACTTAAAGATGCAGTAGGTAAGACTTACTGTATAATACTAGCTTTCTGACATTTTTGTTGAAACTGACCCTATGTTCCAGTAGAACTACATAAAGCAGGTAATTAAAAAAGAAAAAAAAAAAAGAAATCTGGCTCCTCTGGCACCACCCACAGCCTATAGTGCGTTCGGCAAAACTCCACCACTCCCTGTTCAGATGCACCAATCAGGGCCAGGGGGGGTGTCTAACTGCACGTTAATCACTGCTCATGCACACGCATTCATTCTCCCTCTTGGATCGTCGCAATCCTACCTTACAGCACCTTTGAGGGAATCGGTACTCATGTCTAAAGCGCTTTAACCCAAACCACAAACTTTTTGCTCATCTTAACCAGTTGTTTTTGTTTTGAAGTTTTGAGACTGTTGAGGGGACTACGTTGTTACATATCTGAAGCCAGATTTCATCACCTTGATTGTGTCACAACTCTGCAAGATGCAGTCACGAAACTTCCCAGGTGTGTAGTTGAGACCAAAATGAATGCAGAGAGATGGGAGTGGTCTGAGCAAGAATGCCAGAAAAAGTGGGGTAGGAAGTAGGGAAGGGCCCGCTGACTCCACCCCTTTTTCAAACCTGGCCCAATATGGCGTCTAGGATGGTGTGATCCCATTGCAAGATGGTCTCTAGTTACGTTGTGATATTGGTAGATGGAATTTATTAGATGGCCTTTTGAATGGGAGAGCTGGGGCACTACTATGACAGCGTCAAAATCATTATTTTTATAATTCAAAAAAGGCTCAACATAACATGAACCTCTGCTCGAAGTTCCCCCAGGGGCTCTACACGTGAGCGGAGCATTGAGAACATTGTTTGTGTACACAGAGTTTGCTAAAAAGAAAGGTTTTGAACGACTTTCTTTAGCTGTTGTTGTAGTTTCCGGGCGCTACCATCTCCGAATGCAACCTAACGGGTAGGAAAGTAAAGATGGAAAGCTCCTAAAGCTTAGTTCCATATAAATGCACGGATAATTTGTTGTTTTTTCGTTAGTGAAAAACAATATTGACCTTGTAGTTGAAAAAAGAGCTTCATTTAAGAATGACATTTCCTCCCATGGAGTCCGTTCATCCGCATTCGGATATCACCACTTTTCGACTGGCGAGATGGTACCGCCTGGAAACAACAACTGCTAAAGTAAGTCATTCAAAACCTTTTTTTTTAGCCAACTCTGTGTACACAAACACTGTTCTCAGTGCTCAAGTTCATGTGTAGAGACCCTGACTTTAAATTTCTATGCTTTCATAGAAATGCACCTAGCTCTCCCATTCAAAAGGCCATTGGACCGAAAACAATAATCTGGTAAATCTTAAAGTTGCCTTTCCGTCCTAATTTTGCTTTTAAACTAAAGTTTGACTCGGGTACATTTACAAAAAGACCCTAAGTTGCATTTTGCGAGAGTTACGCCTTAACTCACAGTGTGGTTAAAGCCCTTTACTTAAAGAATGTGTTCACATTTTTTAAGTATGTCTTAAGACAACATCGACAAGCCTATATTATGTACATAGAAAGCATTATCAGTTACTGTTATTCATCTTCCACTCCAAAATGACCATAAATAGTTTTCTGATTAGTCTCCCAATACTTACATTGAAATTGCTTTAAAGGGTTAGTTTGGATTTTTGGAAGTGTTTACATCTTGCACTGCATGCGTCCTTCTGCACGGTGAAACGGTTGGAAGGTTTAGATTGGTAGAAAGAAAATAGTTCCTAAATGAAACTGCTCACAACCAGGTCCGTGGATTATCTTGAGTAACCGTGTCATGATTTCTGGAAGCAGACTTTTATTTGGCGCTTTGAGCACCACAAGCCGAGCGCCTTTCTAGTTCCATCATACTGGAGAGAAGGGTGACATCTCTACGGCTGCTATCACCAACACTGGGCAACTTCCACCAAAAGAAATCTAGATGTATAGTATAATTAGTACTATAAGTAAGAGTAAAAATATGTATTTTAGATTTTGAACTGTCCCTCTAAATGTAAATGTGCTGTATTTATATAGGGCTTTTCCAGTCTTAACAACTGCTCAAAGCGCTTTTTTCAACTACAAGAAACTATCACCATTCACACACATTCATACACTGTGGCCGGGGCCGTTGTACGGGGCCGTACAAGGTGCCACCTGCTCATCAGATAAGCATTCACACACATTCACACTCTGCTGCGCAGCACCGGGGTTCAGTGTCTTGCCCAAGGACACTTCAACAATGACTGCAGGGGCGGGGAACCACCAACCTTCCGATTAGCAGGCAACCGCTCTACCACTGAGCCACAGCCGCCAATGGGGGCTAAGAAATTGCTAACACTGACTTAAGTTGTAAAATGAAGTTCATCTTGTCTAATACATGTTGAAAATCAATGTCAGACAATTAAAGTGAAAACAAAGACTTAATATTCATACACAGACAAGATTATTTCATAGAGCTGCAGCCTCAGGGTTTATTGCAAAATCTTTAAACATGTCTGTGTCATGCAACAACAACAAAAAGAAATCAGCCAAAAAAAACAATGTCTTTCTCCTTGCTACTGTGACTTGAGAAAACAATTGTAACTCAAGGCCCACATATTCACTTGTTTCAGAACTATAACCATATCACACAGTCTTTGTCATCAGATTAAGTTTTATTGAACTGTTGATGCAAAACACTTTCAGAACTTCTCATCCCATGTTGGCCTTAAACCTGAGCTTATATTGACATTATGTCTTAACATTGGACAGTCCAAACAAGGTGTTGCTATTCCGTCATCTATATACCACGCACAAATGGCTGTTAAATGTTTGTTAAAGCAGTGTCACGATTTGCTTTTCTATGGAAAAAAAAGAAGATTATGCTTTACATTCTGGGTTAATCATCATCTTAGCATGACATTTAGGCTCTATTATAAAGCGACACCATTTGAGACAATGGTATGATAAGGGTCCAGACTCATTTATAGTGGTTTCCCAGCTGCATTGGCGTTACTTAGGTGATTTTATAACTAACAATAACAAAAAAAACAACCACATATTAAGATCTCTATCACTGCACAGTACTTTTGGCAGCGTCACATCTCACCACTGAAATAGTTGATTATTTGGCTTTATTATCTTAACCACAAATGTAAAAACTGTCTGTGTAGTTCTGTTTGCCGACTACAAAGTGATGCGTGCATTGTAAGGAAAAACTGTTTCTTTTAGAGAAGCACTTTGCGTAATTCAAGCCTGTTTGAACAATGTGGCTCCGTCAAAAGCATAGAAAGAACAGGTGTTTGTGAAAAGGCTTTCAAAGAAAAGCTTGTTATTAACAAAGCTGTGGTGACCCACAACAATAAAAGTACTTTGAGACTACTGTATATCTAATCTTTGCCCTCTAATCTACCTTTTAATTTACCATGTAAGTCGCTAAATGGCCAGTCGCCTGATAGCAACCCACTAAATCCTAAAGTTTCCTTTTCTTTTTCTGTTCCAGGACATATTTTCTATTCTTTTACTTCCAATGCAGGAGCTGTGGGTTTGATATGGTTTGAATGGACTAATTGTGAGATACAAAGAGGGTGTGGACAAACTGCGTCAAAGCTTCTTAGCAGCCTAGTGTTTGTAGACACACCAAATCAAACCGTGAGCAATGACAGGCGCCTTTCATTGGAATATGTAATGTAATAATTGCATATGTGTATGTGTGTGTGCTTGTGCATTAACACATGCATGTGTGTTTTGTGTGTTGTGAGGCATGCTTGCACAGAACAATTTGTATTTCCGGACTTGGCATACAGTTTAATGTATACAGTTTACATTGCCTTGAAATGAAAACTGGCTGTACTGTGACATTTGACTCATATTAAGAAGAAATAATTGGATTTTTTTCAGGAAAAGAAAACGTCTGTTTGCTTTTGGCTTTATCCATATCCAGTCCATCTACAAAATTTGCATGGCAGTTTCTTCAACAAGTGTTTGACCTTTTCCTTGGCTCTAGAACAACAATCTCATGGTTCAAAGATGATAAGAAAAGAAGCTACAGACTGGATGTCAAATACAAAGCCACAATTTGTCAACTGTGATCTCGACATAACGCTTGTGCAGGTGTCCCTAGAGTAAACAGGAGTCAATGACCCACCTGAGTTGTTTTAGCAAAATTCAATCAACACTATAACCCAAGCCTTGTTGAGTGAATGTGGGTCATATTGCCAGGATATAATATGAGTATGAAGGGTATTATCGTCTCTGACTTTGGTTATGATAGCTCCTCCAACTGTTTTGGGAGAAAATCGGGAGGAAAATCAGTTATTAGTCAGGCATGTTTCAGGAATGCTGATAGAATACATGTCATTCATTTATACAACTAATTACATTTCAACAGCACACTGTGAGTAATGGAGTCCTATTAGATTTCCTATTAGACAACTTTTACATTAATCAAGTTTGAGAGTGACTAGACATCCATTTCCTGATGTTCCACTTCAACAGCCAGGCAGCTTGCCAATGCATTATGCTGCCTAACAGTTGCACTGCAGAGACATGCCTGGTCCTGCAGATGTGCAAAAAAACACAGGTGTGAGGTCTAAATATGGTATAATCATGCAAGGAACTGACATGACATGCAGTAGTGGAAGGGTGTGGAGGAGCTTTAATCCTTGAAATATCTTTTTTACCCTTGCATGGATGAGTTTTTTTCCTGATAAACCAATCAAATATCGGTCCCTATAGTTGCAAAAACACAGTCATCTATAATATGTACATGCAGTAGATTAGAGGTAGCCTACCGATGTTGTCAGTGTTGGGCCTGATCACAAGCTGGATGATTGGCAGGCCGATCAAAAGACGAGCTAGACAGTTGTTTGGTCCATGTCAACTCTAAGCCTTTCAGACCAAACGTGATTTGCATCATGGACTGCCTTTAGGGCGCCCAGACAGCTCAGTTGATAGAGCGGGCGCCCATATGTAGAGGTTTACTCCTCAACTCCGACCCGTGGCCCTTTGCTGCCTGTCATTCCCTCTCTCTCAAGGCCTAAAAATGCCTAAAAAATGAGTTAGCCTTTAGTCTGAAAGGCCCTAAAAAGGTAGCTGACTGTGTGGTGCAGGCGGTGTTTTCTAGTCCCATAAGTGTCACAAAATAGAGCACTTAAAATGTGTGTATTTGAGTGTGTGCCAGCATGTGTTTCTTTGACACAAAACTGTGATACACATGCAGAACAACAAGCACTTTTAATCACGCATGAAAAGGTGCCAAAGAAAACACATAAAGAAAGCAAACAAATGTTATTCTAATTCTTGTTTGAAAATTTCAGTATTAGTAGAAATGTATGTGGGCTAGTAGCAGTTTACCAGAGTTTGTCTGTCAGAGGGCCTTCACACAACACAAACCCGTTTCAACAAATTCGCAACATTGGATAACGAAGATAAATCCTTCTCCTATCAATTTCACTAAACAAATGTGTGTCCCTAAACAAAACAACTGCTGTACATGCAACCCATGTTTGAGCATGTCAATGGCCATGCCTAATGAAAACAAGGCTTATAAGCGTGGTGAGAGAAAACCCGACTCTGCACTTCTCCTCGGTTCCAAAAATAACGTCTTTCAGCTTGTTATTTTGGAGCCGAGGAGAAGTGCAGAGTCGGGTGATAATTCTAGAGTGGTTCATAACTTTCATATACAAGTAGCCATGTGATCCACTGTTAATAGATAAATATTGATTATAGCTGCTGATGATATTGCTAAGAAAAGTATTAAAGAATTTGCCTAAAAACAAAACAAAAACATTCGGCAACACTTTACTTGAAGGTGTCTACATAAGAGTGAGATATGACACTGTCATGCCACATTCATGACACATGAACCCTATTACTTGTCATGACAAAACCAAATGACACTTACTTAAAGAACTGTTATGTCATACATGTTTATGACTTGCTTATAATGTTTATGACCCGTTCATGACAGTGTCATGTCACTCTTATGTAGATACCTTCAAGTAAAGGGTAACCAAAAGTTTATTTGGTTATGAATTATTAGAGTCATGACAATTACTTCACTCAGTGCAGAAATGAACAATGACGAAATAAGTATTAAAGCTGTAGGGATGGAATCCCCCCCCCCCTTTTGTTCAGCTCCTTTAACAAATTTTCATTTTATAGTCTTTTTTCTTACCCCTCTTCATACTTTTCAATAATGTTGATAAGTGGATTTTTTTGGTTTGCACCAGTTTGGTTGACAGTGCTTAACCATTTGAGTTTCATGTTATCTCATTATTGACATTTTCCCCTGCAGACCAACAGTAGAGATAACTTGACAAATGCCAGTCTAGACTGATTTGTCACCTTTGTTGTTTGCACATAAGGAAAGTTACAGTTTTAAATCATGATCACAGGACATCCAATTTATTATTTCAACAGACAGCAGTCAAACCTTTAGCGCATGCATCTTTGCATGTCACCAGACAAAGGGCTGAGTCAGCAAGAATAATGTTCCTTGGAAATTGGAACTGTTGAATGCTGTTGAAAACCAGATGACAATGTGTCACAATGTGACAAGTGCTGATGACCTTTACCACTGGTGCCCATTTTGACAAGCATCAACCTGGAAATTTCCCTTCTGAAAGCTTCCTGCTTGAGACGACACACAGCACGAGACACATTTAGGTGAAGAAGAAGAAGTAATTGCTGAAATTATGAATCTCTGGAGGTAAAGGTAGAGCTTCTTTCAACTGAAGAAAATCCCTAAACACAGAAGTCCTCTTCAGAGAACAGTGTAGTTACAAAGCAACTGTATTCACCAACACTTGATGAAAAAGGTAGGGACACGTCTCACCTCAGGGTGAAATGTGTATTAAATGTCTGTGCAGGTGAATGATGACCATGTAGGAGGCAAATTGCATAGGATTATCCCTTCTGGAACATACTACTGCTGAGGACTGTGTTCGTGAATTGGAATAGAAACTAAAACAACAAGAACTTCAAAAGCTTCACACTTTTTGGGGAAACAGAACGGGCGTATGCTGTTGTATGGATGCGATCCAAAAAATACCTGAAACCACAAACACAAATATACACCTCCTTATTTTAGCACTTTACACAGCAGTTATACCCTTTATCCACCTCCATTGTAGGCAGGCACTAAAATAGACTCCTTACCAATTTCCAATACACAGGTATAGCTTTCTGTTTATTTGCTTGTGAAAAATGTTACAGTGCTTGATTCTTTTTATAGTACTCCAGGCTATGTTAGTAATTTAGTATCTCTTTCAAACTTGGTGCCGGCTAATTTGGAACAATGTCTGAGCTCTGCTTGGACTAAGACGGACAGAGTTGATGGCTGTGATGACAGAAGTTACAGACAAAGGCGACAAATGTCATAGAATCGTGTCAACAAATACCTGAAAATAAGCATTTCCATCTGGTTTTGCTGTTTCCATCACTGCCGATGGGAACTAAGGCCGATAAATACCTAACTAAAATGAATGGATGTCGGATGGATGTTGAAGCCAGATGTCAGTGGGTCTTTTGATCAGTCTTAGTAGTTACTACAAGAAGAGTAGGCCTACATTGTAAATGTATAGATTATTGATAGCCCAATCCCATCATTACATTCCATGTCATTTTGCTGATGCTTTTATCCAAAGCGACTTACAATTTGCCATATATCAGAGGTTGCACGCCTCTGGAGCAACTATGGGTCGCGTGTCTTGCTCAGGGACACATTGGTTGATGTATTGCTGTGGGAATAAAACCCAGATCTCCCACACTGAAGACATGTGTTATATCCACTACGCCATCACCAGCACACACCGTCAAATAAATATGAAGCAGCTGTGATATTTAAATCACAGTGTGCTTTACAAAACGATCACAGAAGAAGATTACAGACATTTTGCCACTCCAATACATTAGACTACACCACTGCTACCACACACGCCCCATGCTTACTTTAGCTCAGTATTTTTTGTGCAACTTTATACCTCCACTCCGCTACGTTAAAGACGCATATGTATTTTAATCAACTACAGTGAATATTTACCTCTGAAGATTTTACAGGCTAAACTTGTCATGATCAAACACATGTCTTGCAATAAAGGCTATATATTGCTACCGAGGAGTATATGAAATTGGAAAAAGATTACTCTAAAAGAGACCAGTTTTTATACTTTGTGCATATTTTGACACGTTTTGATATTAATCATTCAGCACATTTTGTACTGGGGAATTTGGAATGAAGAGTTTTGCTTACACGGTATTATTTAATTGCAGTATCTTTGTCTTTAACTTGAGTAAACTTGGCTCATGTTAGTCATTTATGATGCCCACATCGCTCCCCACCCAGAAAATTAACAATAATACTTCCGAGGAACTCTATCAACCAGATGGTGTATGAAAAAACACGGCTGCTTCCTATCTCCATCACAGACTACACCACTTGACCCGTCAGACCCACTATTCAGTTTCTTCCATTGTACTGAATGAGTCAGTGTGACGGTCATATTTTAGTTTTTGAGGAAGTAAAATCTAATGTCACTGCTGTGTAGCCGAGCATGCATTTGGTGAGTGGTGTTTGCTGTGCATTGCTCGGGGCAAGCCAGTATGGAGAACTTGATTTGAGTTTTGACAGATAAGGATCAGCAGAATAGATGTTAAGTAAGGATTCAACTGCAGCAACCACTTCTCCATGAAACATTTTATTTAAATTTGAATTTTTAAACCGCCTGTGATCCTGAATTGGAAAACACACGTTTTTATATTTAACTTTTGTTTTTTAACCCCAGTATGCATTCCTTTTCTCTGCACATGACAATCTTCTTTTTCACTAAAGTTAATAAATAAATTACTAAAAAGCACTAGAGTGCTTGTCCACAATGGCAACGGCCCTACATGTACAGTACAATGCAGACAGTATTCTAAAGTCCATCTCTTCATTTCTTCACTCTTATGCACTCGAGGCCTCGAGCTAAAGGTCTGTTTGACTAGAATAAATGATGGACAGTTATCCATTGTTAACAAAACAACCCTATTGACTCAAATGCTGTGAGAGATCACTGATATGATAGCAGCTTTGGAGAATCCACACTGAAACAAAAGTCAATATTTGTCCTCAGTACCCTGTCACATGAAGTCTACACAAGCCCCATTCAAATAATTGCTCCAGTGCTCTCCACCTGCATGCACATGGACATCACACCCACACAAGACACACTGTCTCACACACATACTGTAGACAAACAGATACAGTTTACCGGTATTGCTGCACTCTCAGACTCATCCCAAATTACCATGTTTGAAGATGGTAAGATGGAACAAGTATCAACTAACTTAATTGTAATGCAGTTTAAATGCAAAATTGAAATGCTGTCATGTTGTTGTTAAATAATGATGTCCTTACTAAATATTTCACGTCCATGTAGTGGAAGATGTGCATCTAAAAGACCAACCAATGAATATTTGTGCAAAATCTATTCATTTTGAGTTTCAAAGGGCCACAGGAGCCCGAGCGAGAAGCTTTCCACAGACTTTAGGTAACCAATACTTGCAAGTACTTAAAAGCATGTGCAAGTGTGGTGGTGCATCTTTCTTTGGAACTCTATGAATATAGAAAGAGTCTAGCATTTCCTTCTAAACAAACAGGAATTTTAGTATTTGGTCATGCATTTATTTTATTTCATAGGGGAGACTGTGTATCATCGTGTCAGTACGACACACTGATGTCTGATAGCTTGTTTGGATTCCATTTAAAGATGTTTTTGAATAACAGTAAAAACTAACGATGATTCTGTCTTTACACTTCGTCATTCTATCAGCCAAAGACTTTACTGAATATTATTAACATTGCTAATAATATACAGCAAAGTGTATTTTTACAATGGTAACAACCATTGCTTAACCCAAGCTTAATTTTAGTTACCAACATGGAGGCCGTTTCACCCAATTCATAACATTCTACCTGCAATAAGTCCTATATCGCTAATCAAAACAAACCACATACTGGAGGCCTGTGCATAGGAGAGATACTGTCGAAATAGATAAGGACCGAGTCAATAAATACATGTACACAAAACTCTTATACTCTAATGAGCTTGTTAAAGCCATGTTTTCTCATATGCGGCCCACAACAAACTGACTGGGATGTCTTATTTCAGTTTGTGGGTTGGTAGGTACTACAGATTCCCAAATGTGTGCATTGAAAAGGTGGGTTTTACACGTGCCCTTTAAAACACACACACACACACACACAGAGGCTGCACTCTAGTTGAATGCTAACATGATATGCTAATGTTTACCATGTTCAACCGCTTGTTTTTGTTCTTGTTTTAGAACTCTAACATTTGCTAATCTGCACTAAACACTTAGTACAGCAGAGGCTGAGGGGATGTCATTAGTTTGAATGAATTGACAAACTGGGCACCATGAATATCTAACAAATTACATGGAAATCCATTAGTCCATTCGATGCAAAATTTCACTTTTCATTTCAATTTTCAACGACAAATATCATCCTCATGGTGGCATTCTAAAGGAAAAGTCCGTGGATCACCAAAGTCATTAAGGTTCATCCTTTAGACACCATTCATATCTGTACTAAATTAATTTCACCAATCCATCCAAGGTTTGTCAAGACATTTTAGTAGGTAGCACATCATTCCTGCTGGCACTGTAGCTTTACAATTACAGTCTATTAGCTGAGAAGGGAGTCATTTAAAAGAAGTAAAACATACTCATACTCATTGTTTCAGTGTTAATTTAATCATACAAATGTTTAATTATAGATACGGGGGGGGGAGCTTTATGTTGACAGTTTCTCTTCAGATAAATGTGCTATTTACGGACTATGTAAACTTTCATCTCATCCACTCACCATACCACCCATCTCAAATCCGTACATAGTCACAAACTAAAACTAGAGAATGAATCCAGCAATATTCAGATTTCTCACCATCTGTCTCTCTCACAAACCAAAACACACACAAGCAAGCTCACAAGAAGCAAGAAGCACACACACACACACACATACACACATACATACACACAAAAAGACTGACGTGACTAAAAGAGGCAATGCAGAACAGTGTATACTGTTTGGGAGGAGGACTATCAGTTGACTCAGTACAAATACAGCAGCGCTGCAACACAGAATGCTAGTGTATTTTACAAACGGGCTACACATGATCATAGAAGCAATAAACACTAAAGATCATGATGAATAACATTTAGATGATCATAACTACATCAGGTTTGATAAATTCAAATATCCTCCTAGAAAAAAATTGTAACACCATCGTGGAGTCAACAACTTTTCCCATTTTCTTTTAAAGCCCAAACTACATGATGAAATGCACTGTCTGACATAATGAAGATAGCAAAGCTAAAGCATAGATTCAGACTATATAACCCATTTCCAGGTATGCAAAACCTAAATGTGTGACCAACGTAAACATCAATCAATCTTAATTTTTCAACTCAGACATCACAGGTGGAGTGATGACACTAATGTGTAAAACTTTGTGGTTAACACTTAACACAAACTTTAAAGCTGTGAAGAACATAGGCCTTGAGCGGAGAACAGAAAAGCAATACAAACCAACAGAACCTTCTGGAAAATGCTGGTATCACAATTCACAAAAAGCCAAAAATTGTTTCACGTTTCATCCTCACAAGTGGTGGACAGTGTTGTGCAAATAGCAGTAACAGAATATCAGTGCCAATAAAGCTGATGCAAACCATTCATTTTCATATTCAAATAGTTTCAGACTATAACTTGTCATTTTTTTCCTTTACAATGTACTTAGCGTGATGTGGAGTTGAAGAATTCAGATTTTTAGCACCACCTGCTGGCTTTACATGGGAGTCTTTGCATCCGCAGTGCACAAGATATCAAATAAATAATAACAATAAGGGCAGTTAGTGAGTCAGTTCATCCAAACGTGCAGAATCACTCAACAATACTTCAGAAGTACACGGCCAGTAATATCCATCTGTATGGGAGCAGACACATCATCCTTAGCCCAAGTAGTATACACCATTTTTGTGTCAGTTAAATCCAAAGAGAAACTATAACATACATGCACATATAAAATGCTTGCACACACACACACACACACACACACACACACACACACACACACACACACACACACACACACACACACACACACACACACACACACACACACACACACACACACACACACACACACACACACACACACACACACACACACACACACACACACACACACACACACACACACACACACACACACACACACACACACACACACACACCTCATACAGTCTGAAGTGGGAAACCTGCAGACAGAACAGATTAGTGTTGTGGTTCCCTGGATTTTATCTTTGGGAGAGACAGGGTTCCTACACAGGCATGGTCCATATTTTCTTTACGAAAGTGGAAATGGAGGACATTTGCCCCATCTTTGAATATCTTTTAAATGTGAACATGTGGTGTTCAATAGGTGTTTGATTAATGTTTGGAAACCAATACTTCTTTCAGACATGATAAACAAGGGTTTGTTTTTTACTGTAATTACACAGATGGTGGACTCCTGAGAGACATGTAATAGTGTTACTTGTATTTGGGTTACCAACAGTGAGTAATGTAAGAAATGGTCTAATAAGTCTGACAATTGTTGTTTATTTTATGTTAGACTTGTTAATGTCTTTGTGCAAGTATAAAAAAAATACTTTTTCCTGGGCCATGTGTTATTTGAACTGCATAAATCCAACTATTCTCCACAAAAATACTTGAAACATGACCATAATATGTTCTCAAGAGTATTTCCAAGCACACTTTTCTTTTTTGTTAACAGCTCACAAGCTGTTTGAAATAATACCAGATTGGACACTTTTCAAGGCCTCACTAATATCAATGATCACATTCATTTTGGACTATTCTCTGCAACTTTCCAAAATGTCAAGACCTGTGTAGGAACCCTGGAACAAAGTATCCATATGTCCATGGGAATACTAAATTGTATGTAGGTTGTTCAGGGTAGATTTTCCCTTTAATTAGCCGTGTTTTACAGTGGGAATAAAAAATAGTCGTGTGTATCTATTTGTAAGGTTTTATAGCACTCTTAAATGAAGCATTCACACATGCGAATCCGGGTGTTGATGTCAGGTGGGATGTTCCACTGTAGCGGATGTAATCCATCCCCTCACTGTAGTTTGTGTTTCTGTGGAAAGGACCACAGGGTTGAGGAGAAGGTTGTCACGAGTCAATATAAAACAACAGTTCTCCCCCCGCTCCCTCTCCTCTGCATTTAAGGACTCCCAGGGTGTTAAGCTCCTCATCCACCATGGTGTGATGTGAGGAGGGAGGGAGGGAGGGGGTTCTTTGTCATTCTAGCTCTGTCCAAATGGAAACGGTCCATGAATACCCTAGAACAAATGACAGAAAGGGTATTAGAGTAGTTTATACAGAATGAAAGTGAACGTACTGCATGTGAAGATGAAAGCACAAGTGTTATGTAATTAGAAGGCAGGAGACACATGGAAACAGGAGCTACATGTGAACAACGCTAGTGTGGTATGTGGTGTATGCAAGAGCTGCGTATTGTCTGCTGTGACCACCAGTATCAGAGCAGTCACAAAACCTGCATTACCTGTTAGGAAGCAGCTCAGTTAGTGACCTTTTGAATAATTGTCTTATTTAAAAGCCCCGACTGGATGACAAAGCTAAGTGGTTCTCTATACTCCAGTTTAGCCACCAAGGAAAGCCTATGAGCTGAAACTGTGACTAAAGGCTCAGCGATGACAGGCATGAGGTGATACTGCTACATGCAATAATGTGGCCTGAGAGATTTCGTTGAGGTGTTACACGTAACAGGTAGATGCAGTGATGGACTTTTCCTCAATGGAAACCATAAACTTGGTTTAAAGAAGCTATACATATTTTACAAAACTGAAAGCCACGGTGGCCACCTCAGTAGGCTGTAATGATCACTACGCCAGAAAACAGGATGAATGAGACCCTAAAGTACCAGCAGCAGGGCAAAGAATGTTAAATATGGCCTGAGTGTGGAGACAAAGGAAAGGCTATATTGATATAGAGGTTTTATATTAATCTCAAGGTGCAGATGGGGCTCCCTGGAATTTGATCATTTGTTTTTGAGGTATATCATCTAAAATGAATGCTGTGTTCACACTATGACAACAACGCAACAAGATACAATTCATTTTCAATGGAAGTCGGTGACATGAAGCTACATGTTGATGCCCAACCATGATGCCCAACTTTTTTCAGCTGAACGATTAATCGTTATAAAATCACCATCTCAATTCACCCTGTATTTAATTTTTAAATGAGTTTGATTCTCATTTAATTTTACGAGCCGACTGCATAAGAAATGCTATTTTCTTCTGGGAGTTTTAAACAGAGTGTATAAAATAGGTTTTAAAGCGCTGCAATGCTCTCCCTTCCCTTCATTGAAGCCTCTATGTTTACAGGCTTGTGGTGATGCACTATGTGCTATAGGTGCCAAAAATAAAATCTGTTTGGTACTGCTAATTTGTTATGTTTTGTCATGGTCAAAAAAACAAAATCGTGGCAGAGAATTGCGATATCAATTCTAAGCAAAACAAATCTTGATTTGTATTTTTCACCGAATCGTGCAGGCCTAGTGCCAACCACTGATGTGTTTTAAAACGCACAGGGTTAGCTGTGCTACTGTGTTATTAAGCTCATTTAGCTGTTGCTATGCTAGCTTTCTGTGTGGTGCGGAGCGAAATGTGGAACGAAATGAGAGCTTGAAAAACACTTCAACAGTGACTGTGTGACGGTGTAGCTGGCCGCGCTCGGCCGTTTTGTAGCTTTTGATGCTCGTAGCGTGAACATAACATACGTTGATGGAAAAGTAGAAATGTTTTTGGTGTACAAGAAGACTGTACAAAATGATTGCTACTTTAAAGAAATTATCCTCACTTTTATACTTACAAAAATACTTGAGTATAAAGTAAAGCTGTGGCTTAGAGCTAACCAAACATATAACCACCTCTAACTGTGTGCTGTACTGACTGTACTACTGTAGAATAAGTATATTCCACTGGAGCATAATAACAAATTGTGTTTCCATTTTAACTTATACTAATGAATTGTCCTGTTTCTTCTTGTTTTATATACTAAATGTTACTACTAAATGATATAAACTACTATATGATAAATTATACTAAACTATCTTTTGTCTTTTTTTTTTGTAACTCCAACCTGCCTAATGGACTGCAGATGGAAATTAGCCCTCGGGCTACAATCTGGCACATTTACGTGTACTGCTGTACTGGTTCATCAATGTGCATTGTCCTGAATTAATAAATAAAATGAATAAATTCACTTGAATAACAAGTAAAAAGTAGGTCCGTTAAAGTAAACGTTACAATTTTAAAAGGGGAAGAGGGAACAATATTAGAAACATAACCTATTAGGACATAATTCTAAATTTGATTGTATTGCGGTGCATTGTACTGTTCACTAAACACTAGGCCCGGCCTGGGTGCAACCGTCTTCGCTCACCCTTCCCACCCGTGGACAGTTGACCGTCAGCCGGTGAAACATTTAGTTAGCTAAGAACAGAGTGTCAACTCTATCAAGCTCTGCACTCCTGCAGCCACAGACACACAGGGAGCTTCTTCTCGGCTTCAGCTGCTGATTTATCTCCTTTCTTCGGTTCCATTCTCCTACACCTGAATGTTTTTACTCCTACAGTTTAACCTCATTACATTTTATTGCCGCAACTTCAACTCTGAGACACCCCAAACTGTCCAGAACCTGATGTCTTTACAGCTAATGACCAAGCTGCTGTGAAAACTGGGACGTATGAATGGCCCCTTCTTGAACTTTCCCTGATCAACACTTTGGTCCATGAGAAGATAGAGTATGTGAAAAACACGTGCACATCAATCAAATCAATCCAAAGACCCTTTGAACTCTGCAATACAAAGGGTCTGCCAATGCCTACGTTGGTATTTTTGCTTATTGTGATGTCATTTCTTGGAGTATCTTAAGAAGCTTCATATTCCTAAAGTCAGCACAACCTAATGGCGTTTTTCATTAATGGTACCGACTTGACTCGCCTTGACTCGCTTCAACCGGGGTGCCCCGTCCTCCTTTTTCCATTCCTCCTAAGGCGAGCTGTGGCTGGTCGTCATAGCAGGAAACTGCCGTGACCTAACGCGACACACACACAGAACGTCGGAGGTGTGTTGTTTTTTGGCATGTGGCTATTGCCACAGCCAGAAGACAAATTTTGTTTCAAAAGAAGCTGGAGGCAGCAAAAAAACCAAAAACACCGCTGGCTAAACTATTTAAACACGGCGGGTTGTTTCAACACGGGGAGAACATGCAAACTCCACACAGAAAGGCCCGGAACGACCTGG
>NC_045736.1:11690247-11694073 GCF_008692095.1 Etheostoma spectabile
AAGCACCTTCTTGCTGTGAGGCAGAAGTGCTAACCACTTAGCCACCGTGCTTTTTCATAATGGAAAACCAAAAAAGGCGAGTAGAGTCGAGGCAAGTAAGAAAAACGCCATAAAGGGTTATGCAAGTCAAAAAACCATAATAATTAAGAAAAGTAATGAAATTGTCATAAATAAAAACAAGAAAACGTTTTTTGATACCCATACTGATACACCAACATACTCATTTTCATGACCATAGTGTAAAAGCATTTTGATGGATTCCTCTACAGTGGAGATGATTTGCCTGCAGTTTTGCACCGGACATCACATGGTGTCGTTGTACGCTTGTGATGACGTCATCACGAGCGTACAGCGTGATGACGTCATTACGAGCGTACAGCGTGATGATGGGAAAGACTCAAGCCTTAGCTTTCTGCTAAGAAAAAAAGAATCAATGGTCTAGCTGTTATGGTTTTTAATTTGACATCGTTTTATACACGATCATGTTAACAATGATCTCCTGCGGCCATTACGGGGAAATCTCTGCCGCCACAGCTAGCTGTCAGCTTGTATCGGATCGGACGTCACGTAACGTAACGTGATGACGTCATCGCGAGTGTACAACATAATTGCGCGAAAGACAGAAGCCTGTGCTTTCTGCTGCTGAATGAACGCTCCAGTGGTTTTCATTTTAGACCGATTTGTTAACAACAACTATAAGAACTATAAGAGTTAAAGAAGCACTTAACTTACCACACCAGGGAGCAACTAAATACTGAGCATGTCCCACTGACATGATGTAGGCTTCATGGACACTGCACACGCACACAATAAATCAGAAAGACTCCCTATATGAGCTAACCTCATGAATGTAGTGAGTGTAGGTTTGTAAGTGGTAGTGGCGAAACACTAAATTTGATTCATACATACCTGACCATAAGTCACCACAGAAAGATTGGTTTGGAGACCATTCGACGCCCTATTTACAGCATTATGAGACTGTCCATTTTGATCTTGTTGGATTGGCTCTTGCGAGCGTTCCCACGCCCCGCCAGGATCTGTGAAGCTGTTGTCAGTGGCGTCGTGCTTGTTCTTCTGTGGCGAGGCAAAGGGGTTGAAGTCTCCCTGCACGTTGCGCTGGGGTTGGGTGTTGAACTCTGTCTCGAAGGAGGACAGCTGCTGGGTCACGCCGAGGAGACCTCCAACTTCTACACTAAGAATTACCCAGATTACATCTGTGGAGACAACAAGCATTCACAAACATGGGCTGACTATGTGACTGAACCAAACAACCAGTCAGACAAAACCAGCAATGTAAAGACTTGGGCTCCAATACTTGTGATGAAATTGTAACAAACAGCAGTTGACATGAATAATAATTTTAAAAAAAATGCTAGTTGCCGCCCCAATACATTGTCTCATTTGAAACAAACAATAGAAATAGAAACTTTTTAAAAATCAATTTCGTACCTCCATAGAATAATCCGGTGGCTGTGCACATCCTCCACTGGCCCTGGTACATGCCTGGAGCTGTGGGACTTCGCATCTGCACACTCACATCTGATATTTCCTGGGGGTCTAGTGACTTCACCATAACTGTGTTTACATGCCCAAACTGATCCCCGCCGATGTATTTGAGACAGACCCCAGGTGGCCACGACTCTGCACCTATGGTACACAAAAGGTGAGTGCAGTCAAATCCCAATTCAAAACCATGATGTCACTGACATTTGGTCTGGTGACTAGCACATACCGATTTGTAAACTTTACTTATATTGTGCAAGATAAACATGTGAATGCAGTGACATGCTCCTCACCTGTGTTTTGTATTCTCCAGGTCTTTGTGAACGGTGTATCTGGAGGAACAGACTCTCCTTCCCCAATTGTCACATCTTCAACAAAGGACATGGATGGTGTGTTGACGTTGGGACTTTCAAAGTCATAATATGCACCAATAGCAGCCTGCAGGTTCCTGTAGCACACGAGGAAGGGCACGATCTTTAGCATACTTGTCCGTAAATACACAATAATATATATATTGTTTTTTTAACTAAAAACTTGCTGAGTCTAGGAGTCTAGGTGACAGACAGTCTTTCTAATCTGCTGCCTCACAAACTATATCATTCAATGGGACAGACAATCAATCCTAAAACAGGATTCACAAAGATTAGATAGCTCAATTACAATTCATTAGTCTCTTTTAATACAAAACATCTAAAGAAAAAAATGGTTAACAACTGAGCAGCTCCTGGGACACTGAATATTTCTGCTCTCTTTTATTCACACATTCATTTGAATGTGAAGCGCTTAACACTAAAGCTGAAGTGAGCAATTGATCTACATAAAATTAGAGGCAAGACACAATAATTGTTCAGATGGAGACCTGTGGGTGAATCTCTACTCATAGGCACTGTGCGCACACATGTAACACGTAGTTGTGTGAAAAATAAAAAATAAATTTGGGAGAGAGGTGCAGGTTCACATCTGGCCAGTTGCTGTGTAAAATTGGCATACTTGCCGGATAGACGGTTTTGGAAAGTTGCAAAAGAGTTTTGGTTTAAACATTTTGACATAGTACGGGTCATGCAAAAAACCTGAATCATAATGCAACTCAATAACGCTTATTGGGCCATTCCTGCTTGGTTAACATCAATGTCTGACCAACTCCACACCTCTGGTTTGTAATGCAGACTTTCTGTTATACATTTGTAATCTCCAAGCCCAAATTGAGTAATGGTTGATGACATCACTGACATCATCGGGGGTTATTTTCTCAGACTTGACAAAGTTCCTCCAGAGCCACAGAAGACATAACGTACAACTGTTTCTACAGGCTGAATGGTACGTACCATGACTATTGAACTGGTGTGTAAATATAAAATGTGTGGAAAACCTGCAATGATGTGCTCAAGTAGGACAAGATGATTTTTTCCTAAAACATTCCTAGGAAGATTGCTAATGTATTGCTGCTCTTGTTTAAAACAAATCTACACAGCACTATTAAACTAGTTTCAGTAGTATTACAAATACCCAACAACTGTCACATGATAATGTCATCATTCCAGACTCCAAAATGCACCTGAACAAAACAATACAATACACGGACTGTACATTTGTAAACAGAATAATGAAAAAAAACGTTGCTCTTGAATCTCTGATTTCATTATTCTGTATGCCACATTTATTATTAAAAAACAGAATTTTTTCTAATTCATTATCCATTGTTTTTTGCCTTTTTCCATATAACTGGATTCTTTGGTCAAGTCACTCAGTTTGTTTAACAACAAAAAATGTAAGCTTTTGGAAACTTTAGAATAGGACTGCACGATATGAGGAAAATATCTAATTGCTATCATTTTGACTGATATTGCAATTGCAATTTGATTCATAATATTGGAGGGAATGATCATTTTTCTCATTTTCACTGAAAATTATTAACATTGAAAGAAATTAAAATGATTGTAGTGTGATTTTTGCGAGCATCTGTATCTGTAAGATTTTTTTTTAGTCTTTAGTCTGTTGGATAGACGTCTCTGCAACCCCACAAAACGTCCTTCAGAATGGTCTGACAAACATTTTGCCATTAACAAGTATTACGCCCCCCTGCGATTTGGATATTGCTAGTCCATATTGCAATTTCGATACAATTTTGATTAAGTGTGCAGCCCTACTTTAGAACTTCTTTTTCTCCTCAAATCCTCTGACTGAATATGATTTTATTTGTGTATACATGTACTCCTGTTGTTTTACTATTTTTGTAAGTAATTTATCCTTAATATTCTCTCATTGATTTGTTGGCAAAAAAATACCTATCACAATCAGTTTTAGTGGCCAAGTATCCTTACAC
>NC_045736.1:11694083-11711717 GCF_008692095.1 Etheostoma spectabile
ACACACACACACAAGGAATTTGACTTCGGTAGGTGTTAAACTAAACAATGCGTTTTGGGTGGATCCTCCCGTGATCAAGACCATAGGCCACTGATTAACTAAAAGCTTGGTATCCATTGATCACAGACCACTTGTTGCCAACCGTTCAGATCACGACTGGTTACGTCATCAGACGTGAAGTGGCTGGCTCTGCCTCGAGTTGTAGCTTCCCGAAGAGCACGATTTAACTGGCTCTGGACACTATTATGTAATATGGCTGCTAACGTACACTGAGAGTTCCCTGATTTTAAATTAGCCAGTTTGTCAGTCAGCTTGTTCTTTGCTTTTCCAGTTCTTTCACCTTATAATAACTCTCAGTTGAGGTAAACTTTACCGTTTCACTTCCGCTTGTCCCCGAAACGATCGTTAGTAGTTAACTAGCTATAACTTAACTGCCCGTTTCCCATTTCCCGTGAAGGAATGATGAAATGATCTTCTCGGGTTTGAACAACATTAAGTTAGCACCGTGTGTGTCTACCTCCATTTTTATAGCATTTTGACGTAAGCTAACTAGCTAATTATACCGCTAGGTTAGCGTCATGTTGCTGTCCGAGATCAGGCCCTCGTATCCCCGTACTCACCAGTTGGTCATGTCCAGGAAGAAGGCGCAGCCGGCTGGGTTGAGCTGAAAGCCCAGCAGCCTCTGAAACTCCGAAATGAGGACGTCCTTGTCCGTGGTGCCCATGCAGCTGAACTTCTGCATGAGCTCCGCGTCCACGTCCATGTCCGTGCCCTCCATAGGGTGGCGGGTGTCCCGTAGCGGAGACGGGGTGGCGCGAGGGGGGGGACCTCTTTCAGTTTAGTCCGAGGCCTTGTCCAGCCATAACAACCAGCTCAACAATAACAACCGTCACTGCGCATGGCACAACTAGGGGGACGATGTTTGACGTTGCAACAGCCCGCGCGTCACCTTCGCCAATCACGTAATGGGCGTCGACGTCATCTGTTGCTATTTGCAGCCACCTTTTCATTGGTGTATCAGTCAGAATCAGAACAGGATTTCGTGCCAAGTAAATAACACTTAAATGGATTTACCTTGGTGATTGGTGCATACATAAAAACATTAAGAACGAAATAAACAATAAAGCAAAGTACAATAGTACAATAACATGTTCATAAAATTGAACAGAAATGTCCAATTTAATTCAACTTTATTTACGACACGCATGTCCATATCAGTATAAAAATATGTAGAACACAACAACATAGACAAAACAAAAAAAGTATGTACATTTAATTTCACAACATCAAAGTGATTAAAACACATGCAGACATTTGTTCCAGTGTTTCCAAAAGCAAGAAGTGTAATTTGTGTCACTCTGTGTGGAGTCAGTTAAATCCACTATAATTACATTTTTTGAAAAAGTTTAGCGACACACACAATTTATTAACACAGCACAAAAGGTGGGAACATTACTAGTCACAAACATGTGACTCGCTCTTGTTCATCTTGGCAGTTTGAGAAAGATTCTGAATGCACCATTAAAGGGTAACTACTGACTCTATTTTCCTATATTTTTGTATCTAAAGCCTCTTTCTGAGCAAGTAGTAACAGGAGCGTAGTTATAGGAACAGTTCACTTCTAAACAGTTCTACTAACTACTCTCCCCCAAAACTGTTTTTTTCCATTTGCATTCACACCGACCAAGTGGCCATAGAAACTGACCTTTTGTTATTATAACACAGCCATCTAACCACCACTATGCTATATACTAAGGGAAACCCTGCCCTGAAGTAGGAGCTGAAAGACTTACAGGAATGTGGCCAGAGGAATTTTATGTTCCCAAAATTATTAAAAATGGTCCTAAGAACATTATGTTCTAGGAAGTTGGAAATGAAAAAAAATCCGTCTTGTGGGAAAGTGGCTTAAAGCAACACTAGAGAACTTTTTGTAATGTTTCCAAAATCAGTTTCGGTGGTTTATCAACTTGTAACAGGGGGAACGGCACTTCTTCTTTGTGGCTCTCTACCGGCTATAAGGGCACTATGCAAGTTTGCCAGATCAGGTAGCGGATCTGTAGTTCCAATGAGACACAAAGGGACAAATCCACTTCCAACCTAGGGGGACCGAAGCAGGAAAAGTTACGTGTTGCTCTGACTGATAGAAACAATAGTATTTGGCATTGTTACATTGTTAAAGGGGTGGTTCAGAATTCTGGACCTAGGACCTCACCTCCAGTTAGCTAGTTTGTTCTTCATCAGCGGAGAGCGTCTTCAACACGTTTCATCCAGTCCTTCTAGTTGCAGAGTTTGCTGATACAGGCAAGCGCAAGTCAATGGTTTATTCTAGCCTGCCACCAAAAACAGTCTCACCCACTCAGTACACCCGAGGCAAATAAATTATAACACCAGACTATTAATGTAAATGTCTATGTTGATAGAATAATGTTAGAAATAAAACTTTCCTAATTTTGCCATTGACTGGCTCAGATCAATATTATAAGTTTCTGACAACATTATGGGAATGATTTCTAATTCGACCTTTCTGTTGAAGAGTAAGATCCTGGGTTTGGCGAAACTGGTTCGCTAAACCCACCAGACTCCATGTAAATAAACGGAAATTTTAGCATTGTAAAATATAATTCAATCAAAGTCAACAGGAACAAAATAAAACTATGAAACGCTGTTTTGGGTCATCTTTCCATTTTTTCCAACCATCACAACTCTAGTTTTGGATGGCAAAAAACTCATAGTTTACCAATTTACACGTGAAAATATGTTGGCGTTATACACTTTTTCAAATAGAGTCTGATGGGTTTTGCGCTAGCGACTTCAGAGCGGTTTCTCGTTAAACAGAAAGGTCTCAAAGAGGTTTTAAAGGTCTATCTTTGAAGGGATCTTTTCCTCACTGTTGTCAGACACAGAATATCAATCTGAGCCTGTCAGTGGCAAAACGAGCACTTTTGTGATGGTAAATACAAGCTGGACAATTGCCCTGTTAACTTGTTTGTAGGTTGTTTTTCCGCTGCCGACTCCAGCGATCTTGCTTAAATGGATACTTCCTCTATTAGCATTAAACTTTGTATTAGTAGAAACCCGGTGGTGTTTTCCAATGACCATGCTTCCCTTCCTCATGTCCCCCTGAAACAAGAGATCTCTGTATTGTGTGTCTGGGAGAAAAAAACTCTTATGACGCAAAAATCGGCATTTTGCGTCATCTGAGGCATTTTTTGCTAGATTACAAGCCAGCTAGTTCCACATGTTTTCAACCCACCCATAGGGGGTTGGAGTCTTTACCCAAAGTGATTCAATTCAGCATTCAAACTACCGCAGATGCGTACCACTGGGATACATAGGTACAGATCGGAGAATACGAAGGAAAATTTATTACAGACAGAATACTCGACACACTACAAGTTGCCCCCGATGCTGCCCCATAGGGAGTGTGAATGTGTGTGAGCGTTTATCTGATGAGCAGGTGGCACCTTGTACGGCAGCCTCGGCCACAGTGTGTGAATGTGTGTGAATGGTGAATGGTTCCTGTAATATGTAAAAGCGCTATGAGTAGGCGTCAAGACTAGAAAAAGAGCTATATAAAAATAGTCCATTTACGTTCACGTCCAACTCCACCAGCCGTTTGTGACCATTCTACATTCCACGCAAAGTCAAATCGCAGCGCTAATGCTAGGATTGTGTTAGCTGAACTTTACGGAGCCTATAATGTATATGCACTAAATGTGGCCCGTTTTGTATGATGTTTTATATAATGTTGTTTTTATATACATTAATTGTGTAACACCAATTGACCCACGGTGAAAATTTGTTTTGTATATGGTTGAAATGACAATAAAACACACTTGAGTTGAGTTGGATGCCCCTCTGTCTGTCTATTGGCGTTTTCCCACTGCTGGTAACAGCTCGACTCGACTTGCCACGACTCGCCTCTACTCGACTCGACGCATTCTGCGTCCGTTTTCCACTGCAGATTGAGCAACGCCTCAGCGTGGCTGGTCACCATAGCTACGCGTGATGATGTCATTTTCAACGCGACTCACAACAGCTCGTCGGCTACTCGCCGCAGCAAGAAGAAATGTTTTGTTTCAAAAGAAGCTGAAGGAAGCAACAAAAATCACCGCTGAAAAAAACAGGAGTATGGGAATTCCTGACAATTGTTCGCCGACACAAAAGGGTAAGTTACGTTTCCTGGTAACGTTAGCTAACATTTGCATGTGTTAGGGGCCCCGGTCATTATTTACTATACGCTATATGAAGTACATGAACTTTAGCAACCATGATTACACACAAAAATACGTATGCTGTTTACTGTTTGTGTTTCAGAGCATTAACGCTTTGCAAAATCGCCGCCGCAGACCGTCTGGTGGGCGATGTCCGACCGGTGAGATCTCTGGTTCTGACCTGCGGTGCTTCGTATAATCTGTATGGGAGTCACGGAGAGTCTTATGACAACGACTGGGATGCATCTGGGACAGCAGAGCCGGTGGTGACACTGTCACAGGGTGCAGAGGAAGAAGACCGGGAGGGTTTGATGCGCTACTTGAAAAGCTAAATAAAAACTTTTCTTTGAGATGTTCTCTTGTTTTTTTAAAGTAACAGTGTGCAATATTGGAAACGACATAAAGCCCCTAATGGCCTTTAATATTGAACAGTTGAAAAGTGAGAATAGTGCAGAGAGTAGATAATCTGTCGGTGTCTGGCTAGATTTTTTTTAAATGTCCCGTTTGTTCTGGACGCACACTCCGCACTCTTGTTTGCTAAAAACGCGGTGATCCGACCAACCAGCAGTCTGCAGGTTTCCACGTCACCTTTTGGTATCGCCTCAGCTCGCTTGGAACCTCGACTGAGGTAGTACTAAAAAAAGTGCCTGGTAGCAGGTCCCAGGGACTTTTTTTTCGTAATGGAAAACCAAAAAAGGCGAGAAGAGTCGAGGCGAGTCGAGTAGATACCACGCAGTGGAAAACCGCCATAAGTCTGTAAACGTTAGGCGTGGCGTGCATTCTGGGATTTGGTGTCTTTCAGCCACTTGAGCCAAAAACATTTTATTTTCTCTTTTCTCTGTCTAGAAGGCAGCCATTTAAAAGGAATCACATTTCTACGACATAAGTGACCCAATTTTAAAGATATATTCATTTTTCCAACGCTAAAATATCCCTTTAATAGCCTAGGCTACTGGTAACCTAGAAATCTAGACGCGCCCGAGCGGCAGCAAATATAACTCTTGATGAACCCTCCTGGTTCATTGGAAGAATGAGTTAAACCTTTTGTACATGTCACTGAAACGGGTTAAGGTTGGGAAAGCCCTTGATTTGGTTTATTTACTTGAAACTTTTAATTTAATTTGAGATAGCCCCGTTTATTTGTTTCTTTTGTCTTATTTCTTTTCTTCTGAAGGTAGATTTTCTATGTTTATGCTTCTATGTTCTGTTTATTTGCTCGACCCGAGGTAAAATTTTATTTTTTGAAGTTGGTTTTGGTGTATTTAATGCCTTGTTTGTTTGTATATTTGTATTCTGAAAAAAGAAAAAATATTGTGGGTTTAGCTTGTCAGGCTTTAATAATGGACCAATGCCTGTTGTTCCCATTAGTCACTTAAACACAAAACATAGGAAAATAGAGTGCAGGTTGGAAAAAACGGTAGTTACCCTTTAGTTATTACAGTATTTTAATTACAGGGATTTTTTCGTGCGGCGGTAACTCATAAATTCAGGTGGAACTAACGGTCGCTAAGTCTTATATCTGGTAGGAACACTTTTTGGGAACACCGGAATCGCGCTCTCGAAGGAGATTGCCGGGGAACATGCCTAAGTATATATTTTAATTGTGTTCTATGTTTAGTCTATGATTTCCACGTTTCAACGAAGTGAGTTATTGTTTGTATTAAGTATTAAGTAAGGAACGACAGTGAAATATGCTTAGAAAATTAGTGAAACAGACCCGTTTGTTTCCAGTGAACGGTGTGAGCTTTGTTTGGGCTGTGTCTATTTGCTGGACTCACTCAACCTCGATGTTACCAGCAAAGAAGGTTGATAGAATTAAGAGCATGCTACTTAACAAAATAAATGTTCTTTTATTTATTTCTATGACTTTTATGGTTACTTAAACCCTTATTGGGTATATGGTGAACATATATAAATAGTTTTAAATCTAAAGTTCTCCTGCTGCGGAGACTTGCATAATGTAAAGATGTCCTGCTGAACAGGCCACTTAAGTGTTACACATCTCAACATTTCGTGTAGGATATTGACTTGCGGGACAATATCTGCACAATATGCATACTACAATTCCCACAGGACTCCACAACTGAAACATATTCCTGTTGGACTTTTTTGTAAAGGAATCATTTGTAATGTTAACATGATGGCAAAAAAAAGATTTGCAGACCAAACAAAAAGGTTTACAAAATAGTATTTCTAGATTGCATCTTTTAAAACCTACTGCAATACGCCGACCAATGTGTCCTCGAGCTAGACACCTAACCCCTAGTTGCTCCAGAGGCGTGCAACCTCAAGTATACAGTGTTCAATAACAATGGCTTGTAATGTGTGCAATACTCAACTGCTACTATTATTATTATTATCATTATTATCATCATTATTATTACTTTTCACCATTGCAACACCTTAATTATGTTATTTATGTAAATACTCTATCATAATATTCCTTTAACTGTAAATATCCACACTCCTTATATTTCTTTATTTATATTTCTTATATTTCTAATATCTGAGCAACTGTAACACAGAGTTTCCCTTCGGGGATCAATAAAGTATTTCTGATTCTGAACAGTGAAAGTCGCTTTGGATAAAAAGCGTCAGCTAAATGACATGGAATGGAATGTGTCAGTGTAAATGAGTTCTTTGGCTATTCAGTTTTTCAGCTCATTAACAATTGGGATTTTATATACAGTGGCTTGCAGAAGTTTACACACCCATGATAAAGTTGATTTAAAAAAAAAAAAGGAATTAAAAAAAACATCCTTTGGTAACTGATCTTAATGCCTTAATTTAAAAAAAGAAATGAGGAAAATCCAACCAATTTTCTTTGTGAATGAGTAATGTATTGTAAATAAATAAATGTTCTTCCTTAAAATACAGGGGGCATAATTATACACCCCCCTATGTTAAATTCCCATAGAGGCAGGATGATTTTTATTTTTAAAGGTAAGTTATTTCATGAATCCAGGATACTATGCATCCTGATAAAGTTCCCTTGGTCTTTGGAATTGAAATATCCCCCCCCCCCCCTATCATCACATACCCTTCACCATAACTTATGCCCCCTGTTTTTTAAGGAAGAACATTTATCTATTTAAAATACATTATTCATTCACAAAGAAAATTGGTGTCCTTAAAGGCTGGATTTTCCTTACATTTTTTTGAATTAAGGCATTAAGATCAATTTTTTCTTTCCTCCTTTTTAATCAACTTTAGCATGGGTGTGTAAACTTATGCAAGCCACTGTACATACATACATAAGTACATATACAGGTTTGGGATAAGTTATGTCTGCAGCTCTGGATTTTTTTTTGTTAACGTCAAACTTTTTTTTTCCCCCACAGGTTTTACTGTGATTACTGTGATACCTACCTTACACATGATTCGGTAAGGTGTGTGTGTGTGTGTGTGTGTGTGTGTGTGTGTGTGTGTGTGTGTGTGTGTGTGTGTGTGTGAGTGTGAGTGAGTTAAAATTACTGAAAAGCATTAAAGAATCTATCTTTGCTGTATTTTGCTCTTGTAAACTTCCACAAACCTGTTCTCTTTTTGCTTCAGCCATCAGTAAGGAAGACCCACTGCAGTGGCCGAAAACACAAAGAAAATGTGAAGGATTACTACCAGAAATGGATGGAGGAGCAGGCTCAGAGCCTGATCGATAAAACAAGTAAGCTAATTATTGGCTCAATCATCTGAAATGCATTGCTGAGGGAATCTAGAAGTACTATGCAACTGCAATGCCTCTTTAATTCTTGCTGCCACTCTTTCAAAAGTTGTCTGTTCTCCTGAACATGTATGTATAGATGTCCTCTAACCCAAAGGGCCTCTAGTGACAGTAACGTATTACTGAGGATTTATTCGATTGTACAGTCTACCATTCACATACATAAATACAATTACTGCATATTGTTTCTTTTCCATATTTACTACTGATTAGATATAACAAATAAACTAGATGTTAAGAGTAAAGCCTGTTACGAATCCCACATAAAGCATGCTAATGCATGTGTGTGGGCTATCCAAGCTCTTTGCTTAAATAGTGCTCTATGTACACCAGCTTACTTGGGCCCCCTCTAAGATTACAAACCACTAATCCACATCAGAGATGCCAGAGTGTAGTATTGGCCACTGTGAAGGAACATGTTGTTTTACTGACTAAATTCTCCTTTGCAACCTCAAAAGAGGGCAGGCTAATCATCCTTTGAGTTTGTGTTAATATTTTGTCTTTTCTCCCAACAGCGGCTGCCTTTCAACAGGGAAAGATTCCTCCCACACCGTTCCCTGGTGGCCCTCCCCCAGGTGAGTCTATCGGCTATCAACTCTGCAGTAAGTTGATTAACTCAAATTAGTTTACTTATAAGTCAGTGAAGATGTCAAAATATAACGTCATTCACTGTGATGGTTGAGAACCTGATCTAATAAAGGTGCATAGTATTGTCTGTATGCTAACATTTGCTGTTTGTGATACAGGTGGTCCTCCTCGCCCAGGCATGCTACCGACCCCCCCTATGGGCGGTCCACCTATGATGCCCATGATGGGGCCTCCACCACATGGAATGATGCCCGGTGGACCCGGTAATTAATTTGTTTATTATTGCGATCACCGAAGGCTTGTACCATATATATGCGCCAACAGTCTTGTTGCCAGTATATAGACTTCTTCATGGGGGAGACAGAAACTACACACTAAAGCTTTAACGCCAGGAGTTGGCACAGAATCAGAAAACCAAAAGAGAAGATATTTCCACACCACAGTGGCCCTTTTATTAAAGAGTACAATCTTGACCAGGTTATTCTAAATGAGTTGTAAAGTTTTTAAATGCATGGACGTGACTCCTTTTTCACATGAAGCTTCTGTCATAATCAATACCTAAAGCTGTGAATCCCTTCACTGTCCCATGTAGGAGGCATGAGGCCGCCGATGGGAGGACCCATGCAGATGATGCCAGGACCCCCACACATGATGCGTCATCCTCGACCCATGATGATGCCAGTCAGGCCGGGCATGATGCGACCAGACAGATAAGACCGGGTGGATTTTCTGTGCTTTTCGTTGCCATGAACAGATGCTGTCTAGTGAGGACACTTGGGTTAACACTTGGATTTTTCGACTTTTTAAATTTTCAAATGTCCAAACTCTTCAACCTCAAACCTGATGTAATTATGTCATTTTTGTATAATTACTTTTGTTTCTTGTGCCAGAATTTTGGTATTTATTGCTATTTACCTTCATTAGACTTGATTTCAGAGCCCCGTTTTTAAGACCTTTTATTTTTATTAAATGTTCTCCTGTGTTAGTATCAAGTTTGAAATATCTCGTCTCGCTTTGACAAACTGTTCAGCAAGCACATTTAAAGAGCGCGTTTGATATGACAATATTTGTTACTATATTTTTGTTTTAGGTTTTACGCGTTTTTGTTATTTCATTTCATTGCTTAAAGAAATAAAACAGTGATTTCAAACCTGTTTCTTTTAAATTGCATGCTTTAAACTTGTGTTTCCAATTATTCCAGCTGATTTGAAGTCTTGTTGGAGCTCTGTTTAGGAAGATAGGTTGAACATAACCTGAGTAAAATTTAAAAAGAATAAAAAAAACGCATACAAAAAATTAAGATTAGTGGCAAATGCATGCGTGCTTGCGCTGAGCACCGCCATAGGTCAAACATGCAAAGGGGGGGGGCAGAGAAACTGGGGTAACCATAAATGACACCAAATGTGGTAGAGAACTCAAAGCCTCCTCCAAGTTTAATGGCATTTCTTTAAACCAATCATGGGCGATGCTAAACTCCACACACAGCGGCTGCAAAAGCGAGAGAAAACTCAGATTGGACCGATAAACTTTCTCAATTTACCATGCAGAGATCCGAAAGGCAGCCATTATACCTCATAAATACACAGAATTTAAAATTCAAACCAAGAAAGCAAAAATTGCATGCATCCGGCGGCACCAGAGCAATCCCAGAAGTGGAACGCAAAGGACATAGACTATTAGTAAACAGACCCAAAAGACGAGGAATTAGAACTTCCATTCGAAGCGTGGCCAGACACAACTCCAAATGAATGCAAATGTTTCTTTGTATCGCCTTGATTTGTAGGGAAAAGGTAGAACTGAAAGCTTTTAGTTGGCAACTTGATGCAATGACAACAAAATTACAAGGTGTGGAATGTGTGTTCAAAGGGGGTTACACACAATATTACAAATCATTTTCACTTAAAACTTGCCGAAACACTCAAAGAAACATTGGCTTACTGTATGTTGAATTACTGTATGCTCTAATAACAAGGCCCGTTATTTGTCAAACCTGAATTAGGTAATTGAGGTTAGCACTGCAGAGGTCCCTGACTCAAACCCAACCCTGGCACCTGAAGTTTTCCTGAGTGACTTTGACATGCTCACTCTGCCTGAAGGTGTGAATCTGTTCATGTGTGTTAGCTTTGTGACAGACCGGTGACCTGTTCGGGGTCAACTCTGCGCCCTGCCTACTGCAACCCTGGGATGAGCATCCCCCTCTCGAGACCCTAAACATTACAAGCAGATGTGGAAAACAGCCAATGTTTTAAAATACTGTTTCACTAGACTAGACAAATGAGAATGTTGACCCAGCCCTCATTAGTTTATCCAGTCAAGCGTGTTTGAAGAATTACATCTCTTACATAAGAATCCGTGGCTGCTAGTGAATCATTATCTCAGCTGACATTTGTGTCTACAATGCCTTGCAAGAATTCAGCACTCTCCTCTAGCTGGATTAGAAATTCTCTATTCATAATCACAGTGTATAATTATGAAAATAACTCAACAGATGGAGCTAGAGAGTCATCGTGTTTTGCAATTAGAACCAAGACACTGGAATGATGTGTGATGACTGATTATGTGCTTCCATGGACTGTCAAATATCTTTGTATCTCACATTCCCAGAGGACACTTTTGTGGCTTTATGGTTTAGGAAATTTCTAGGCCACATAAAAAACAAAAACAAATTTGTTGGGGGCAGTAGCCATATGCTTCACGCTGTGTTTGCCAATTTATATACTTGCAGACCGGAGGGAAAGCACTGCAAAGACAATCCGAACTGTTCTACTGCTTTGCACCGCATCAGATAACTTTTGGTAGCTGTCGGTCATGCGTGTTGTAAACTGTGATCTTCAAAGAGACTTCGGTAGATTACATGCGATCTGATCGCCAGTCCAAAGGATGGATGGCATTAAAAGTCCTATAAACATCCACTCTCCACATCAGTGAGACAGGAATAAAACCATGTTAATGCACATTTAATGCATATGTCGAGCATAGGCGGATGCCCGTGTGTCATCTGAAATCAGAAGAGTCTTTGTGAATATTCAATCTAGCCATGAAGTGGAGCATTGCCCTGAAGGGAATGAAGTGGAGTGGGGAAAAGTGTCTACGACGAGAGCTCAGGACGTGTGGAAATAAGCCTTGATCATGGGAAGTATGTATTATAATAAATTTAACAGCAGGGAGACCACTCATGAACCGGCACTGTAGGTCTCGTTTAGATATTGTGAATGTTAGATGTGCAAAATGTCATTCACATATTATTTCAACAATCACAGAAGAAGTGACCTTTGGGAGATAACAGCATTTTCTATTTGCTGCACTGTGAAAAGTCACACTTAGATTGTATTTTGGTATAAATAAGGATTGCAAGCTGTTATAAAATATAAAATGTCCTGATGTTTAGCTGGAATTCTTTACAAAGTCAAAAGGTTCTGTTAACTCATCAGCTTCAGCTGTCTATACACTGTAAAATCTCATAATCGACTAGAAAGGCACTCAGAGAGTGCATACTTCACTAAGGCACACTGTATCTCACAATGTTAAAGAGGAATTTACACAATGTTTCAACATTATATGAACCAAAATCTTTCAAATTGGTCCAGTATTGAGCCAATTCTGCATTGTGTGAGTCCTTCCAAATCTTGTACCTGAAGGTACGCATGTTGAATTGTATAAAAATTGTACGCGGTGTCTTATCATCTCTGGGGCGCCCAACTCTATGTACTGCATCAACCAAGAATCCGAGCTTGCTTTGATCATCAGGTGCAATCTGACTCATTATCTTCACGACTTCCTCTCTTACATCTTCGTTCAGTTTTTAGGAAGGTTGAAGAGGCGCAAATTCCATCTTCTGCTGTAGCGCTTACCTTCTTTGGTTTTCTCTTTAAGTTCTTCAATGCTCTCATCTAGCCTTTCAACCTTATCTTCTGTCTCCTTTGCTTGAACACCAAGGCCTTTCATCTCTTCTTTTACCACAGTGATGTCTGCAGAGTTTTTATTATTCGTTGTTCAAAGATGAAGAATTGCTCCTTCACCTCAAAAATTGCTTTGACAATGTCGGCGTTAGAGACCTCATTTTTATTTTTGCTGGCACATACTTTCTTTGGATTTGGACTATTAATTGGAGCACAAACCTAAAAAGGTGTCATCCGGGTCTACATCCATTACCAGTCCCCCTTTTACGCCTTTTTTTGTGTCTCTCTTTGCCATTGTGGTCCATGAGCCCCGTGCTATTAGCTTGGTATGCTAGGTACCTGGGCAGCTTTTGCACATGCTATCTACAAAGGGTTGTTTCTAGCCTTTAAAGTTCTTAAAATGGTAGTTAACCCTTACTTGTAGGTGCGTCTCTCGAAATTTGACAGTTCAGCAAGTTGCGTAGTCATTGGCCTTATCGTAAAACACAAGTACTCAGCTAAGTGTTGCAGAGCTTAGCAAACGTTAACCACCACGGTTGCCATCTTGCACGACCCCCCCTAGGCAGTTTTTTTTTAACATTGCTCTATAAACAACGTTTTGATTGCCAGCAGTTTTGCTGGATATGGCGTCACACTGATGAGGTATAGGGATTACAATAGTCGATTAATTAATCATACAATCATTTATAACTTTGCATAGCTTCATTTAAATCTGGTGTAAATGTTCAAATGTTTAAGAAACGCATTTGCCATTATTTCGTGTAACCCCTCCGCGGTATAACCGCTCTGCACTGGCATATTTAGTGTTTTCTTATGGGGAGAGCGGTGCCGCCCAACTAGACGTCCTTGGTGTCGCACACCCTTCGGAATTGCCGCTGAACGCGGCGCTTTCAACTTTGACTCCGTTGCCGCTGACCTTTCAAGCCGCGACCAATGACTGAGCCAAGAAGCAATGATGTCATCCCTGTGCTGCTCTTGCTTCTCTCCCCTGCGCGCCATCTCAACATGTAGTTAATGTAATTAGCAATAACAGTAGATTTACTAAAATATTGGCCAGATGTGTTGGTGAAGTAGTGGTAGAGAAACAGTAAATATGTTGTATAGACAATATGAGAAGTAGGGCACGACCTTGGCCAGTACAGTAAGGACTTAGCCTAGTACATGATGCTTATATTCTATAAGGTGAGATACTGTGGCGCTGCAATATGCAGTCTTGAAGTTTTTACTACGGCACTTTAATGTATGTTGATGTAAGTAATAGTACATGGTTGAATGTCACATGTCTATGGGGGAAAAAGTATACTGTATCTTGTCAGAGCACCATTTAAAAAAAAATCTTAAGCAAAGGACAACTTACTTCTCAGCAGATGTTCATAAAGCTTGCTCATCTTTCCTATGATGTCTTGAGCAACCACTGTTGGCTCAAGAAAGTGTACAATGTCACCACTCAGCTGGCTCTTGTGGTTTTGATGACCAAGAAAAAGGATTGGCTTGTTTCCTCTGGTTAGCATCACAGGAGATGATGGTACAGACTGTATGTTCTAGTCACAATAAACAGTTCCATCTCTAGAACTGTAATATCTTTGAAGAATTGGGGTTCGTAGCAGCCCTGATGCCGGCACAGCAGTGGGCAGTTTCATATTAACTTTTTCTTCTGACAGGTAAATGTAGTCTATGTGGATGTTTAGCATTCTGTTCTTCTTTATTTATTAAAGGAAATCTTTTGCCACTATGCACTGACTGCATGCACACAGACACACACAGCTACTCAGAACAAACATTCTGATATGCTGACCCTTGTGCAGTTGGGTGTTAATCACCCCCTAGGGTTGCCCAAACTAACTGAAACATCATTTTAATTACAACATGGTCAGATGCCATATCCAAACTGTTGGCTTGTGCCTCCACCATTCAGAAAGTGAACACCAAACACTGATACTGAAACACCTCTCCCTTCTCATTAGGGCCCAATCCCAAATGCTGCCAGACTACAGAAGTCCTGTTCTTCTTCCAGACCAAGTCACTCAGTGCAAAGACTTGCCATCTCTCCCCCCCCCCCCCCCCCCCCCCCTCTCCTCCACACTGTCACATGATGACAATCACACATTATATTTAATCCTTGTCTCCTATATAACTTCACTGCATTTTTTTATGACAGTATTGAAACTGATACCGTTGATATTTTTAAGACCCCCCGGTATACTGCATCACCGCACAACCCTAGTACAGAGCAACAAAAATCAAACATATATTTAAGTGAAAATTAAATGCAACAACTAACACTATAAAAGGTAAAACAATAAACATTTTGTAGACATATCATACACCCCTATAACCCATCTATATTTTCCTGCCCATCTGGCGACTGTGATAATTATATAATTATCTGGAAGCCAACTTCTTGCAATTTGAGAAATATGATCTTACCGACAACTGCGCAGCATCTAAGATCTTGCTGTCATTTTTTAAAATTTTACTTTTTAATGATGAGGCCCAGTTGGTATTTTTCCACTTTCTCCTGTTGTTGTTTTTTTGCTTCTGCTTACTTGGGAACAGAAAAGGCAGGCAAAGCATGTTTTTCTGTTGAAGCCGGTTGGGAGCCTGGCAGGAAGGGCACGGTTTCAATTTGGGTTTTGTCATTTCTGCAAATGAGAATTAAATATGCAAGGATCATTTCCACTGTGATATTAAAATGAGGTATTAATTGTTAACAACAGCTCATGGTTTTATTGAATCAGAAAAGTACACAGCAGCATTAAGTAACATCATCTCTATACCTTTATTTAACTCACTGTGAAAAATTGAGGAATAGCACCACACAATAGTAAAAAATCAGGGTAGCAGCTGTCCATGGTCCCGCTACATGTCCTGCGATGCCATGTTACATCCTGCTACGCTCTGCGGTGCCCAGCTACGTCCTGCTGGGCCTTGTAACGCCCACAGTGCCCTGCTATGCTACAAAGAACTACTACAAATAAACTCTTCATTCTAATCCCAACCGGTCGTCAGACACCGCCTCCCAAGAGCCTGGGTCTGTCCGAGGTTTCTGCCTAAAAGGAAGTTTTTCCTCGCCACTGTTGCTTGCTCTGGAGGAAACTACTGGAACTGTTGGGTCCTTGTGGATTCTGGAGTGTGGTCTAGACCTGCTCTATCTGTAAAGTGTCTTGAGATAACTCTTGTTGTGATTTGATACTATAAATAAAATTGAATTGAAATTGAATTGAATAGTACAGTCACTATAGTTATTTACTGGGTTTCTCTGCCACTACTTCACCAACACATCTGGCCAATATTTTAGTCAATCTTGTGATGATGGGGTGGGATGAGGACCCAAACGCAGGGAAGAGGAGGCAGGCAGGAGCACAGGGGTTTATTGATAAACAGTCCAAAGAGAATACAAGGAGCAAAAGAACAAGGCTCAATCCAGGAAACACAAAAAAATCCAAAAGGGTCCAAAAAAAAAAAAAAAGAAGACAGGCACAGGGGAAGAAGGGAAGGCAAAAACAGGGAGACTGCACTGGGGAAACCTCAGGGATGATCAGAACGTCGATGAGAACACGCAGGACAGGCAGGCTGACGAACAAGAACGATCTGACAAGAGACAAGGGACGCACGGACATTAAATACACGAGGTAATGAGGTAACAAGATGCAGGTGGCAAGAGGGCAGGGAAGCAGGTGGAAAACATCAGGTGATCACAAGAGCCGGAAGAGATAGGAAGAGGCAAGACAAGACAAGAAACAGACTTCAAAATAAAACAGGAAACAGAACAAGCAGACACTCAGGGGAACACAGGCCCAACAACACAAGACCGGGGAGAAACAAGACCGGGGAGAAACAAGACCAGGGAGAAACAAGACCGGGGAGGGAAAACAAGATTAAAAACCGAAACCATAACCAAATCTACTGTTATTGCTAATTACATCAACCACATGTTGAGATGGAATAAGAAAAACTTCTCAGGCTATATCACGTTCAATTTACTGTAGACAATTCAGCAATAGCACAATAGTAAATTCAAAATAGTTAATCTGCTGTTAGAGTATTTTCAATCAAAGTTAGCGATGGCTTTTCAAAGTTAGTGCTTAAGTGAGAACCTGATTGTACCCGTTATGAGGATATAGGTGACAATTAGCTAGGCATAAAGAAACACTTGATTTGCTATAAGCAGCTAACGTTACTGTAGGTTTCACTTGTTGGAGCTAGTATTTTTGACACTTTACATCATTCATCGTCCCATTAGACCGCCACCCTGCACATTGGAAGGTTTGAACAACAACCTATTGACCTAACTAGGTCGCTGTGGGGATAATTGTGCCTATTTATTTGACTTACCAAGTTGAAAATGTGTGCAGAGAAGCAGGAGCGGCACATCATTGCTTTTTGGCTCAGTCATTGGTCGCACCTTGAAAGGTGAGCGGCAACAAAGTGAAAGTTGAAAGCGCTGCGCGACGCCAAGGATGGCGCTCCGTCTAGTTGGGCGGCACCGCCATCCCCATGGGAAAACACTAAATATACCAGAGCAGAGCGGTTATACACAAAATAATGGCAAATGCGTTTCTTAAACATTTACACCAGACTTAAATGAAGCTATGCAAAGTTATAAATGATCGTATGATTAATTAATCGACTATTGTATCAAAGTGTATAATCCCTATACCTCATCAGTGTGACGCCATGTCCGGCTGAACTGCTGGTGATCAAAACCTTATTTATAGAGCAATTGTTGCGTAAACACGAGGATAGGACCCAAACGCAGAGATGAGAGAGGCAGGGAGGCAGGTGGGGGTAAACAGGAGTTTATTTTAACAGTTCTTTAAACAAAGGGAGCCAAAAAGGGCAAAATCCAAGCAACTCCAAAATCCAAACGAGGCAAAACATGGGAAAAAGTCCGGGGGAAAAGAAAGGGCAAACACTAACATCATTGTGTCCACGTTCGGACACCACTCGCTGCCATTGGCCATATCCGGACACTTGAGCCTGACGCACTTTGTGGTCTTTTCGCAGTACTTTACATTACCGATCATCACCAAAATGTTCACCGAATTGACGTATACCCATCTACCAATCTACGTAGGAGTTGTCCTATATGTACATGGACATTTAGATGTCTAATTAGTATATGAAAGTGGAACAGACGTAAGAGCGCTCGGGCGATGGAATTTCCTCTTCTATTTTTACTGAACTGGACATTAAGGAGCTCTTATTGCATAAT
>NC_045736.1:11711727-11711811 GCF_008692095.1 Etheostoma spectabile
AGTTGTTGAAGCATGGTATTATATCGGAAAGGACAGATGTAAGATCCAGGAGTTCTGACAGCATTGATGGGACTTTCTTTAACT
>NC_045736.1:11711821-11712362 GCF_008692095.1 Etheostoma spectabile
AGCGGGGTCCGGTTATGGCCAAGGGTAGAGCACGGCTGATTCATCGGCAATAGCATACTTTAGCTGGCTCTTGTAAAGTAAATACTAAAGTAACGAGTTAACACCATATACCATTAGAAAGGTAAGAAGATCAGGTGGAAAACATCAGGTAATCACAAGAGCGGGCAGGCACAGGAAGTTAAAACTAGAGGCGAGACAAGACAAAGAACGGACTTCAAAATAAAGCGGGAAAAAGAACATACAGACACTGAGGGGAACACAAGACAGGACCAACAACACTGGGACACAAACACAAGGAGGGCCATAAGGGAAAAATAATCCCAAACACAACCCCAAACCACAACAGCAATGTTAAAAAAACAGCTGTGAAAAATGGAGGAGCTGTTATTTTGCCTCTCTATGTTTAAATGTTAAATACCCTACATTTCATTTATTATGCTATTTTTATTCCTATTGTGGGCCTGTCATCATCAAGATCTGCTTGAATCGTCATGGTGCCCTGTATATTTTACGAGGACGGGGCTTCATTAAAGTCTATGGG
>NC_045736.1:11712372-11717278 GCF_008692095.1 Etheostoma spectabile
ACGTTAGACTATTACTCCGAGGGGTGCCCATTACGTTGAATGGTTACGCCGAGGGGTCCTCACCAAGCGTCCACATGTTACGACTTGGGAGTGAGAACGTGTTTACTGAAGACTTGGAATAAGTTAACATAAATTGAAATTCACAGTTGGATTAATTCAAAGACGGAATTTAAGATGTTATTGTATTTAATTGCCTGTAGGTTGACTTGACTTTGTCTTTTTTTTTTTTTACTGTGCAGTTCACACTCACCTCTTTGATATTCCTGGCATACAAGTGAACACATGTAATGTCCTGAATATCAACTCTCAGGGCTCAAAGGACAGGCACTCAGACAGCTATTCTCTGCATGTCCCCGAGCCATCAGCGAGGCCATGAACAAGTGGGTCTTAAAGAGGAGGAGCTGATTGACCAACTATTTATACCAAAAAGGATTGACTGCAACCGCGGGCTGGCCACATCCGCCCAGATTTACTTGTTCTGTATTCATAATGATGCATCTTCTTTTGCTCCCAGCATGCAGTTGGCATTCTTATCACTCAAAAGCCTTGGTTGAATTGAAATGATAATCCCCCTACTGTCGATTCCTCTAAAGCCAATTGACTGAAAAGCTGCACAATGACCAGGAGGATGCCGGGGAGTACGGCATGATTGCGCAGGGCTGCTGGGTGGGTTATTGATGAAAAGAATCAGAGATAAAGAAAGCAATCGGCAAGGCAAATACTTTGGAAGACTTTTTCAATACCACCTGCTTCTACTTTTCCTCCTCCCTTTTGTCTCTCCCTCCACCTTTAGTCGGCTTCCTCCTCCCTCTCATAGCGTTCTCTCTGCTGCCGTGCTACCAACGCTAGCCTGTAATTTAATCCATTTAGTCATGGCTCTAGATCAATATCCATTTTCCTTGGCCTTAGGGAGAGCCTCTTGAATCTGCTTGTTTCAAACAGTGGTTGTGTTGGCCAGCAGGGGCTCCCACGGGCCTGCGGGCTTGTACAGACGTAGTACACCACAGTATCTGAGAAAACAAAGCAAAGCTCACACATCTAATGTCTCACTAACCTGCTGGAACAAAAACACAGCTGTAGATCACAGATTAATTATTCTCTTCCTCTGAGATGTTGAAATGCAACGCCCGGTCAGTAAGCAAATGAATGACATCAAAATAGATTAAATTAAGGCTAATTTGATTAGTGGGCCTTTTAAGTGACCAGGAAGAAAGATGGAATTAGTATTCCCTCCAGGATTGGATTCACTGTTGGCACACTGTAACATACTGGGATGGCAGATAAAGCTACACTGCAATAAAAATAATGCTCAATTACCACAAACAGCCTGCTAACGTGCCATCTGACGAGATAACAACATGTCATCGGCTAAAAATCTAAATGTGACTGTAAGAATTAGTCACTCGCTGCCATTGGGTGAGCATTTTCAGTGAACCTAACATTGTCGGCTGCCCCACATCAGTATGAAGTGTCTCTAACAGCCAGCTGTACGCCGCGTGGACACTGACAGTGATTCTCCTTCACCTGCTCCGCTGCGTTGTTCATCGCCATGTTTTATAAATAACCGTGTTAAATATTCATCAGTCGGCATTTGCATCCAAAGTATTTTGTACTTTACAGCTGAGTTTCATAAAGTTAAAAGGACAGCCAAACAATTTACGCAACCATTTACTGACCCGATTGTTGTAAAGAAGACATTAAAAACGGGTTAAACCTGCTGGATGTCAGAATGTTTACCCACCCACCCTAACTGACTTTCATTCACACATGTCAGTATTATATGCAGCCCCAAAAGAAACATTTATTCATCAGTCAATATTTTGGATTTATTAATCTAAAATGGTGTTTTCTGGTTAGTGTTATGGCTGTTTTAGACTAAGATTAGCTGCCTGAGGCTTTAGGTGTTATTGAGCGGTCTACTCCTTTATCAAAGAGTTAAAGGTGATGTGCAGCAAAGATCCACACACAGAGTTATTTCTCAACGTTGAATTAAGTCCGCAGTTGTTTGGGGCTTTTGATTATACCACATAATCTTCATTAGTGGATTTCTGTAGCCACGAATGAACTATGATGCTCAACTTTTAAGTAATGCTCAGATCTACCATTTGGCCGGACATGCATAACATTATAAAAAGTGTACTTGATATTAACCCTTGTGTTGTCTTCCTGTCAAAATTGAAAATCAACACTTTTGTTGATGCTTTTTATCAATGTTTTTGACTATTTCTTACATTTTTGTCCCATTTTTTATGTATTTTTTCAATGTTTGTCACTTTTTTTGACGTTTTCACCACCATGTCACACTAACTTTTTAACTTTAGTTTTACGGTTATTTTTGGAATTTATGGTCAATAACCTAATTGTTAGGAAACTATACCTAATGTTTGAGTTAGAAAAGCAGAAATTAGTAATTATTTAGACAAAAATTAAAGGAAAGTATGTTAATGGTTAACCACAGACTGGAATAAGTCACTCAATACTATTTCAAAACCACTTCAATTTTTTTTTCAAATGCTATAAAATTGAATAAGACACCCCAAAATTAATAAAAATAGAGATTTGTACTTGCCAACGAGCGTTGTGTGGAACCAATCATGTTATTTGGGGTAATTAAAAAGAACATTGATATAGGAAAACGGGTCGATTTGACCAGAGAACAACTTGACGTACTATATAGGCCAACCACCTGCAAACATGGCTTTGCTAAGACATCATTTATTATATCGTTTAAATAATTTTGGCGGCAAGTATGAAAAATATAACAAGAAAATGGTTACAGCCTGCACCGCAAATATTACAATTTAAATTACTTATTTTTGAAATAATGAGGGATATCTGTGTAATAGAGAAATTGACATTTATATTTGGTCAATTTTGGTAAATAAACAACAAATAATGAATTTAATAACTCTCCTACCATTGTAATCTAAAGGGAATAAATGAATATGATGTTTTATGTGCTGAAAACAAGTTGTCCTTATTCCATTCTGTTCCCAACATCTCCTTACCTTTTGTTTTGTCTGCTTGGCTTGCTTCTGTTTCTTTTCATAATTTGTGGTTGTGTATTTACAAAAACCTATGAAAAAGTAGGTCTATAATGTAAAAAGAGAATGGTTTTTGAAATACTATTATAAAAAAAGCACTCAGATCTCTAATTTCTTCACGATTCATTTTGATGAATATTGTGTGATAGCTCCAGAACAGCTACTAAATTGAGCTTTAAATTACGAGTTGTTTTTTCCCACTGAATATTGGCTTTACAGAATTAAACATGAAAATGTCACCCTGGCCCGGGTACTGATTGAAGGCCATTATAATTCATTTTGACTCCTTCTTGTTTTTTTCGGTTTCAAAAAAAGAAGCTGAATTTGATCACACACTTAGATACAGACAGTAAAAGGTCATTTTTAGACGCTGAAGTGGATGAAAACTCAAGTACACATACACTGTTGTCCCAAATTAGTCGACTTTACTAGAAATTTGCTTGAAGTTTTTACACAAAGTAAAACTTAACAGGTCAAGCTGCATTAACACTTACTTTAGGAGTCATTATTCAAAAGCTTTAGTAAACATAAATTATTTTTATTTTTTATTTTATGTTTTTGTTTTTTCATGTTTTTTAAGATAAGCATGTTAAGTTAAAGCTTTAGTGCGTAACTGTTTTATATTAATGAATGTCCAGGGAAGATCCAGGGTACAAGCGGCCAAAATGGGTTTCCTCAGGAGGGGGGCTGGCGTCTCCCTTAGAGATAAGGTGAGAAGCACAGTCATCCGAGAGGAGCTCGGAGTAGAGCCGCTGCTCCTTCCTGTTGAAAGGAGCCAGTTGAGGTGGTTCGGGCATCTGGTAAGGATGCCTCCTGGGCGCCTCCCTAGGGAGGTGTTCCAGGCACGTCCAGCTGGGAGGAGGCCTCGGGGAAGACCCAGGACTAGGTGGAGAGATTATATCTCCAACCTGGCCAGGGAATGCCTCGGGATCGGAGTGGGAGCCCGACTGGAAACGCCCAGTCGGGGCTGGTTGATGTGGCTCGGGAAAGGGAATTTTGGGGTTCCCATCTGGAGCTGCTCCCCCCCGCGACCCGATGCAGGATTAGCGGACGAAGATGGATTGGTGGATGGGATGGATGAATGTTCGTTATGAGTTGATACAAATGAGTTGATACAAAGCTAATTGAAATACCAGCTCCACACAACTCTCTCTGTATTTCTCAGCATGGCTATGTTCAGAAACTGGTGTCATCCGATGACTTTCTCACGCAGAAAATCAAGTGAAGATACCTTTTCTGAAGAGTCCGCCATATTTTTTTTTAATCTTTCGAGTCCTGCTTGGCCACCAAAACTACATAGAGGAGAGGTGGGAGTGGTGCGCGATCACAGAAGGCTTGTGTCATGTGGATGCGTAAGTTTAGTTGTCATCATTTAGAGTTGTCATAACTTAGAATTCATCATGGTGTTGACAGAAACTACGCACTATAGCTTCAAACATGCAAAAAGATGGAACAAATACAAATAATCAGGTAACCTATCAAACTAGAAGATGAATCTGACTATACAAAAATGTTCCTATAGCATGACATTCTACTTTCAAGAACAACATATTCAATACATTTGCTCCACAGCAGGATAACATCAACCCTTCACACTAGTATTGGATTCACTCAGAAAACAGAAGTACCAGTTGATAATATGTATGGCGCCACTGCCCAGACCCCATCAGTCCCCACCCGGGTCTCGGTCATAGTACAACAATGAATGTAGCTAAACATAAACACTAAATCAACCATATGAAACTTAAACCCAGATGACCTGAACGCACACCCAAAACATTAACAGAACATTATTAAAACACACTAGGACAGAATTTATTTTTCCCATGAGCCTTTTTGCTTCAGTGCAGAACAGATCAAAT
>NC_045736.1:11717288-11721839 GCF_008692095.1 Etheostoma spectabile
TCCAGAAACTCAGCATCCCTAGTTATCTCTGCTTGATGTAGTCTGTGCACTGCAAACTTAAGCCGATTATTACGAACTGCTAATGTAATTTAGTAATGAATATGTTTTTTTTAACAAAACATTAAATAATAAGTATAGTGACCAGTAAAAACTTTAATTACAACTACATCTGGATTTACAGTGTAAGATGATCCTGTTACTATAGTCTCCTTTGGTATGTTTTGTTTTCTCTAATTCTGAAAGTCTAAATTTGGAATAACTTGACTTGATAAATATTTCATATAACCTCACCTCCAACTAAAGGACTTTAATTTTTTATCAGAGTCCTCATCACCTCAAACATATGGTTCTTATCCATACATGCATATAAAAGTAGTTGCAAATGTCTGCCTTCACTGAGTGCCCCTGTCCCTGTGATGTGCCATCATAAAGATAAGTTTTTGCCTTTCTTTTCACTTTGTTGCAGGAAAATCTTGTTTCCTTTGCTGTTTTTTTTTCTCCTGTGTTCATGAAATGTTCTTCCAGAACCATTGTAAGTGGTTTAATTTACTTTCCCTTGATTTGTTGCACTGACTGACCCATTTATTTTTTATTTCATTTCTATTCTAAACAGACACATGGTTGTTTCCCCCAAGCAGTCTGGTTCAGTTCAGTTCAGTTCGTCACACATTAGAACGGTTATTTTTTGGGTTTTCCTTGAAAAGTTGTGGATGGTACCAATAAAACCGCTCTATTACGTCCGTTTTTTTTTCATTACCACTAGCACACTAATCTGATACTAAAGGTGAAGCTAGAAACACTGCAGTGAAGAGGAAATTCAGCGAGAGGAGATGGAATAAAAAAGATATTCGGCTTGTTTCTCATCACATGGCTGTCATTGCCTACCATCCACAACCTTGCCTACATTTAAGAGTACTGTCGGCGGTGGAAACGCAGAACAGATTAAATGTTTTGGTACGTGTCCATACGGGTTAAGGTTCTAAAGGTAGCCTACTATACCGAACGTGTTTGACCGAAACGCATCTTAACATTCAGTCGTTTTTTCAGTAAATTAAGGACTACTCTTAAAAGCTACTAAGCCCCAACTTTTAGAGCCCTTTTAATTAAACCTGGTTTGATATGTATTACATTAGTATCATATATTATTGTATATTACTTTATATTTGTCCAAAAATGAGCTAAGACGGGAACCTGGCTTTCGTACAAAACATCATTCCATTGGGTATAAGTTATGTGAAAACAGCCTCAAAAGTTGCAGTGACTACAAAACTTTAACCCTCATGTTGTCCTTTTTTTTCTGTTTCACATTTGAATGTTATTTTTAACCATCCAAAATAACATGATTGATTCCACACAGCGCTCTTTGGCAAGTACAAATCTCTACATTTATTAATTTTTGGTCTTATTCAATTTTACAGCATTTGGAAAACAAATTGAAGTGGTTTTGAAATAGTATTGAGTAAAAGTTGACATATTCCAGTCTGTTGATTATCCATCAACATCCATTCTTTTAATTTTAGTCTAAATAATTCCTAATTTCTGCTTTTCTAACTCAAACATTAGGTATAATTTCCGAAAAATTAGGTTTATTGACCATAAATTCCAAAAATAACTGTAAAACTAAAGTCAATAAGTTGGTGTTACATAGTGTTACACGTCAAAAAAGTGACAAACGTTGAAAAAAGTGTTGAAAAAAGGGACAAAAACGTAAGAAAAAGTTAAAAACATTGATAAAAAGCGTCAACAAAAGTGTTGATTTTCAATTTCGACGGGAAAACAACACAAGGATTAAGAAGCTAAACCAATGCTAATGCTAAAAACGAGCTAAACGCAGTAACTACACTACAGCTAAATCAAATGAAAGCTGTAGCCTTAGCTAGAACTGTTGTTCATTTTTGATGAACTGACATGTTGGTTATTCAGAGTTTTATTCCACCTACGGTGGCACATACGGTTGCTGTGTCATACATTGAAGCAGTGGCTAAATCCAATCCAATCATGATGAAGGGAAAAAAACAAAGTTACAGCTTAAGCTAACATAACTAGCTTACCCTAACCCTAACCCTTAGCCACACAGCAACCGTCATCTCATCTCGTGTTTGACTTTGCATGGGGTAATTCATGCTATTTGGTGTGTTACATTACATTGGTGTGCTACATTTAAATCACCAATTTCAGTTTATTAAATTGTAGATGATAGAAAGATATTGCTTTAAATATAGACAATGATATCAATTCACATGCAAAAAAAGATACTGTAACAAGCAAAATAACATTTATGTTCCTAAAGGAGTTGTTAAATAGATCCTCAGTAGATATACTAGATACTTGCATTTGGGAATATTACCCAATGAAATTACTATAATAATTAGCCTAGAAAAGGCTTATGACCTTTGTATCTGTTGTGCAGTTTGACAGCCTGTAATCCTCAAACTTTTTTAAATTTAGCTGTTTCTAAAGTTACTGCTTAAAGGCTAAAAAAATGACAGTGTAGCATGAGAAGTCATCTCTGAGTTTCTACAGTCAGGCATGTGTGCCGTGCTGCGTAGGCATAAAAGAAATGGGGATGCAGCTCCTGCTCACACGCTTTCTCTGTCTGTCTTCTCATTAGGAGCAGCATGAACAATCTTAAAACCCTTCAGTTCAGCACTTGTACACCAACACACAACATGATGAATCCAAAATGAAGGTGCAGTTTTATCCATAATGATTGTAGAAGCAGACAGGAGAGATGTTTCCCAAATCAGTTTTTTTTCCAGCCTCAAAGGCATACTTAAAAATTGCCTCATGTATCCTAAATTGTTTCTATTGGGAAGCTGTCTCTCTGGTTATCTCCCCTACAGAAATTTCTTTTGTTTCCTTCTGCCAGTCAATATGCGCCTAAGGTGGCATTGAAAAACCCATCATCAGTTACCATCTCATTCATGCATGTAATGTTTTTTAATAAAAGGACTCAGCTCTCGTTAGAAATGAGCAAATCTCGTCTCTATCGAAGTATGCGAGAGACTGATTTCCACTGTTGGGTATTGTTCTTTCTGTGCTTACTTGTTAAAGATTTGAGTTAGTCATCTTTCTACTAAATCAACACGTTTTTCTCCTTCATTTTCTGACAATTCACGGACTTCTTTTAGTGCCATGTTGTACTACAACTTCTCTGAGGAGATGCTCATTTTCACACTTGTAGTTATGAGTGACTAAGATTAAGAAGATAAAGAATGGCATGTTTCTTCCGCACAAAACAGCAAGAACGTTTTCTCTTTCTAAAAAATAAGAACGAGCAGGTACATCGAGGTTAAAACAAAAATCTACTGTGAACTAACATTTTCAGCTATGACAGAAAGCTAGGACTGAACACAAGATTGCTATCTTGCCTTTTAATCCGGCAACAAGTGAAATTGCTTCTAAAAATGTGCTCAATATAGAGACAAGGGCAGAGTCTATTTTTAAGGAAGAAGAGGATTCTTACTCTCTAAAATTACTTGATGTTCAGAAGTTGAAAAGGCTAAAAGCCTTTGGGTAAGTGCTGTGTACAGACGGATAAAGGCAGATTTAACCAAAGCAATACACTTTTGCACATAAAAGAATGACTTGTTACAGGGATTCGAGACACTAGGCATGGTTTGTGCAACAAAGAGTGCAACGTGATAATAAAAAGATGTTCCTGTAGTATTTTGCACCTTGACGACAACTCTTCTTTTATAAATGTATTTTCCCTCAAGTATGAACATTGATTAATGCCTTTATTCTCAACGGGTGTTCCTAATCTTAAAGTGCTGTGTGAGCCGTGTAATAATGGAAGTGGATTGTCTTACAGTATCACTTTTTTGACTCTCAGCTGAATATATCAAGCATGTCTGACTGATTCCTGACTGCCAATATCTTTATCATTACCACATGCATCACCAGTACTCTCTGGATATAGAGATTGTCAAGGGCAGCGATTTTGGTGGTGTTCAACTGACAGTGACCTCCCTGGGAACTGTCAGCATTATCTGTGGATTCATAAAGTGGCCAGTTTACTTCATGAGAACATGTTGCTCCACCTGCTCTTCTCAGTGGCATCTCTTGCTCACTCATTCCCTTTGTCCCGTTTGAATGGGTCCCTCCTTCATTTTCACCCCATGTGCCTTTGATAAGACACAGTGGATTGTTATTAGATTCAACTAAAAAATGTTGGTGTTTCATGAAACAGGGAATCTGTCAGTGGCCATTGTCATCATCACGCCCCGATGGGAAACTCAGAAACATGGATCTGTGCCCAGTGTTTTCACTGCGAGCAGCACCAAGAGCAATAACCCAACTCAGGAAGCACTGGGTGCCTTTGGCTTCAACACAGACATTTACCCATCCGTGCATACACATACAGTTGTGTTTAAAATAATAGCAGTCCAACATCACTAACCTCATAAATCATATTTTTTTGGTAGAAGCGATAAATCTATATGGAAAATAATTTACTAGTAAGTGTTGTGGAGTCATAGACAAACAAAAGACCCAACAGTCATGACATGCATGCTGCTCATTCTGTGGAATTGAATCTGTAATTGAAAG
>NC_045736.1:11721849-11743886 GCF_008692095.1 Etheostoma spectabile
CAAAATAATAGCAGTGTTGTGTTCAATTAGTGAGGTGATTGATTCTGTGAAGAAACACGTGTCAATTATGGCCCCTATTTAAGGAAGGAAGCAAGCAAATGTTGTGCATGCTGGTTATAGAGCATTTCACACTGAAACACTCAGTAAAATGGGTCGTTCCAGACATTGCTCTGAGGAACAGCGGACTTTGATTTAAAAATGGATTGGAGAGGGGAAAACATTTGAAGAAGGCTGCTCAGCAAAAATGATTTCAAATGCCTTAAAATGGCACCCAAAGCCTGAACGACATGGGAAAAAACGCTCAACTACCATTCGAATGGATCGAAGAACAGCCAAAATGGCAAAGGCTCAACCAATGATCAGCTCCAGGAAAATCAAGGAAGACTTAAAGTTACCTGTGAGTACTGTTAGGATCAGACAAGAAGAAGCTATGTGAAGCAAAGTAGCGCAAGAAAGCCCCCCACCCCCCCCCCACCCCCCCGACCCCCCCCCCCCTCATGGTTCCAGAACAAGATTGATGTCATGAAGTGGCCAGCCAAATCCTCGGCCCTCAGTCCCATAGAACACTTGTGGAGTGACATAAAAAATGCTGTTTCTGAGGCAAAACCCAGTAATTCAGAGGAATTGTGGAATGTAGTTCAGTCGTCCTGGGCAGGAATGCCTGTTCACATGTGCCAGAAGTTGGTCGACTTCACGCAACACAGATGTGAAGCAGTTGTCAGAAATAATGGTTACGCAACTAACCATTAGTACAGTGATTCAAAGTAAAGAAAACCCTTGAGACATTTTTCATTTTATACAGTTAATGTTTGAGTTCGTAAAGAAAAAAGCAAATACTACTATTTTTTTGAACAACCTAATGTTCCTTTTTCTTTCTTTCAGTAACACAAACTGGATCAATTGTGGTCCTTTTTTGATTTGGAATTGACTGTGCAGTGTTCCCAATGCATTGGTATTATGGATTTAAAAGCTATTCTAAGGATTTTGAGCATTATTCACTTTTTAAACACACTGCTATTATTCTGAACACAACTGTACATGTGCACACATACAGTACGTACGCGCATGCATGCACGCATGAATACGCTGCAGGTGAGTACACAACTGCATGCACACAAATCCCTCTATCATGCCATCGTTTCTCATCTTACATACAAATGAAGGAACTACAGCTGGATTCCATGTGATTCTTATCTTTCCAGCAAACTGAATTTATCTGTCTTATCCGTCTTTATCCTTCTGTGGCCGGCAGCGGTTGTTATGGCACAAGATGCAATGCGGCGTGATAGAAAAGAATGAGCAATCCCTTATCACACCAGACCAAAAAAATGTTTTCCATTTGAAAAAGATGCACTATAAATGCTGTTATAACATCAGTGATAACCTGTTTTTGAAGGTGTGAATTCATGGCAACAATGCGGAAATGGCCCACTCAGGATTGAGTGCTCTCTATTTTACAATGTCACAACAATGGATCTGGTTCAAAGGCATCTGCAAGCTATCAACACTCCTTCGAGCCTTTAGATTTAGATTTCTGTGCCTCCAGGCATGGGACAAGAGTAGACAAGCACAAATGGGCTTTGAGCTAGATCCTAACATCGGAATGCTAACATGCTCGCAATGATGATGTATATTAGCTAGGTTGTATGTATTTATGTATGTGTATTAGGTTGTAATTAGAGCCCGACCGATAAAGGATTTTTAAGAACGATAGCAATACGAATATTTGATTATTTAAAAATCTGATATATCAGCCGATATATAGTTTAAACAAAGCAGTAAACGCGTTACAAAACATAAACAGATTTCCATAACATTAGTTATTTGTAGTTATTTATGAGTTCTTACTAAAATAATATGATACTAATTTGTTTTATTGCCCACAGAACAGAGGAACATCAAAATATATTAAAGGTCTGATAAATAAAATGTATAAAAATACCAACTTAAGATATGAAACTTGAAGTCCTTTGAACAAAAACACATTAACAAAAAAAACAGTGCTGCCAACAGGGACGTTGTAGAGCGTCCTCTGGTGGACAGACTATGCAACGACAACTCTAACAGGGACGTTGTAGAGCGTCCTCTGGTGGACAGACTATATAACAACAACACCACTAACAGGGACGTTGTAGAGCGTCCTCTGGTGGAAAAACTATGCCACGCCAACCACTAACAGGGACGTTGTAGAGCGTCCTCTGTGGACAAACTATGCAACAACAACACTAACAGGGACGTTGTAGAGCATCTTCTGGTGGACAAACTATGCAACGCCAACACTAACAGGGACGTTGTAGAGCGTCCTCTGGTGGACAGACTATGCAACGACAACACTAACAGGGATGTTGTAGAGCGTCCTCTTGTGGACAAACTATGCAACACCAACACTAACAGGGACATTGTAGAGCGTCTTCTGGTGGACAAACTATGCAACGCCAACACTAACAGGGACATTGTAGAGCGTCTTCTGGTGGACAAACTATGCAACGCCAACACTAACAGGGACGTTGTAGAGCGTCCTCTGGTGGACAGACTATGCAACGACAACACTAACAGGGACGTTGTAGAGCGTCCTCTTGTGGACAAACTATGCAACGCCAACACTAACAGGGACATTGTAGAGCGTCCTCTGGTGGAAAAACTATGCCACGCCAACACTAACAGGGACGTTGTAGAGCGTCCTCTTGTGGACAAACTATGCAACACCAACACTAACAGGGACATTGTAGAGCGTCTTCTGGTGGACAAACTATGCAACGCCAACACTAACAGGGACGTTGTAGAGCGTCCTCTGGTGGACAGACTATGCAACGACAACACTAACAGGGATGTTGTAGAGCGTCCTCTTGTGGACAAACTATGCAACACCAACACTAACAGGGACATTGTAGAGCGTCTTCTGGTGGACAGACTATGCAACGACAACACTAACAGGGATGTTGTAGAGCGTCCTCTTGTGGACAAACTATGCAACACCAACACTAACAGGGACATTGTAGAGCGTCTTCTGGTGGACAAACTATGCAACGACACCCACTAACAGGGAGTTGTAGAGCGTCTCTGGTGGACAAACTATGCAACGCCAACACTAACAGGGAGTTGTAGAGCGTCCTCGGTGGACAGACTATAACGACAACAAAACAGGGTGTTGTAGAGCGTCTCTTGTGGACAAACTATGCAACACAACACTAACAGGGACATTGTAGAGCGTCTTCTGGTGGAAAACTATGCAACGCAACACTAACAGGGACATTGTAGAGGTCTCTGGTGGACAAACTATGCAAAGCAACACTAACAGGGACGTTGTAGAGCGTCCTCTGGTGGACAGACTATGCAACGACAACACTAACAGGGACGTGTAGAGCGTCTCTTGTGGACAAACTATGCAAACCCACACTAACAGGGACATTGTAGAGCGTCCTCTGGTGGAAAAACTATGCACGCCAACACTAACAGGGACGTTGTAGAGCGTCTCTTGTGGACAAACTATGCAACACCAACACTAAAGGGACATTGTAGAGCGTTTCTGGGGACAACTATGCAACGCAACACTAACAGGACAGTTGTAGAGGTCTCTGGTGGACAGACTATGCAACGACAACACTAACAGGGTGTTGTAGAGCGTCCTCTTGTGGAAAAACTATGCAACACCAACCCTAACAGGGACATTGTAGAGCGTCTTCTGGTGGACAGACTATGCAACGACAACACTAACAGGGACTGTTGTAGAGCGTCCTCTTGGGGACAAACTATGCAACACCACACAAACAGGGACATTGTAGAGCGTTCTTGGTGGACAACTATGCAACGACAACACTAACAGGGACATTGTAGAGCGTCCTCTGGTGGACAGACTATGCAACGACAACACTAACAGGGACATTGTAGAGCGTCCTCTGGTGGACAGACTATGCAACGACAACACTAACAGGGATGTTGTAGAGCGTCCTCTTGTGGACAAACTATGCAACACCAACACTAACAGGGACATTGTAGAGCGTCTTCTGGTGGACAGACTATGCAACGACAACACTAACAGGGACATTGTAGAGCGTCCTCTGGTGGACAGACTATGCAACGACAACACTAACAGGGACATTGTAGAGCGTCTTCTGGTGGACAGACTATGCAACGACAACACTAACAGGGACGTTGTAGAGCGTCCTCTTGTGGACAAACTATGCAACGCCAACACTAACAGGGACGTTTTAGAGCGTCCTCTTGTGGACAAACTCGCATCGTCGCAGGACCATGAATTTGTACAATTTGTACAAAAGGATCTGTTCCAATCCATCTTGAAGATGTTAAAGATAATTGACAAAATGAGTAAAAACTTCGACCAATTCCTTGTCTGAAAACCATGAATGTCTGTACCAAATCTCACGGCAATACATCTACTAATTGTTGAGACAAACGTCCGACCAACGTTGAGATCCGTAGAGCAGGGCCGCTAGGGCGGCTAAAATATCAGTAAACCCCTGTGAACCAGTAGAGAGTTGTCAGATCCCTTTTCTATGGGGAACCTCATGCCTATTTTCCCACAACCTAAAGATTGTTAAAGATTTTATTGATAATAGAGTATTTGACAAAATTCACCGACTAACCCAATGAGATTATTAACTAAACCCAGTTAGACGCTGAGAAAAGATTGTATCCCCACCCTCCAATCTCTCTGTCTCTCTCACACTCTCACTGATGGATATCCAGCGCTACGTCTTCACTCAGCCATGCACGCTTGCCCTCCCATTTCCACGCTGAGGTCGGCTCTCTTCATCTGTTGGAAAGCTTTCACAGTAGCCGCACTTTTAGTCATTCTGAGCTGGTAGATTTTTTTGTTGCCTCTATTAAAGAGATTTATTTTATCCCTCAACTTTAAAGTTACTTATACAACAAAGCCATATTTGAGAGACATCTGTGTTTGATATCTCTAAAGTAAGGCAGTTAGCATCACTGTTTTACTTATTTCAAAATGTATTTGCTGTTTATTTTGTCGGCCTGTGAAACTACCTTTTTGCTTACAGTGTAAGTCCATTTTTAACATGATCTAGCACATTATTATTTGTAGGATTTCTCTGCTTGTTCAGTGACTGACAGTACAAATTCACACATTTCGGGACTCTGAAAATGAAAGCTTGGAAGAATGACGTCCCTGCTGCCTCGGGGAACAGATGACCTACAGGGTTAGCATTAGAACATTCTTCTCGGTGACTCTCGGGTTAACAGCCGCTCAAACTCTCCAAGGAGAAAAACACAAGCCAAACAAAACACTATGGGATTTCAGAGACTGAAGCATGGGCCTATATCTGTCATTTAGGTCTGTAGATTCCCAGGCATACAGGGAATTCTACAGCACATGTCATGTTGTTCATGAGAGGCTGATTTGGAGTTTTGTTGCCACTTCCAGATTTGTTTTGAAGCCAAACAGCCTATCTGACGGTAATAGCTTCCAAGGTTGATTAACTTTATTAGATCTTTTACCCAGTGGCCTCATTCTCCTTCTCCATGATGCCGGCTGATCAGGTGGGAACTGCAGGGCGCCAAAAATTGCAGAGAAGAATTATAATTTAGGGCTGGGGTGGTGAGAAAAGTGGTTTTAGAACTTGTACTTTTTTATTAAAAAAAAGTCAATTGGGAATGTGTACAATTACAAACACGCACAAGAATCCTGAAAAGGCATCCGTGTGTTTGGGAGCACAAACTGTTAAGGTGCACAAAGTCCATACACACAGACACCATGCACATACAACACTGCACTTCAGTGTGTGTGTGTGTGTGTGTGTGTGTGTGTGTGTTTGTGTGTGTGTGTGTGTGTGTGTGTTTACTGTACGCGCTGTCTCTCTGTGACTTGCACAGTGTGCATGTCTTTGTTGGAGAACAGTGTTCATGAGTCACCACTGTCTTTAGCCTGAGGCTCAGCAGCCAGCCAGCTAAGGGAGAGGATGCGTGTTTTATTTTAGTCGCTCTAATATGCCGTGAAGACATCATTATCTTGTAACATGTTGTATTCCACGGCCTCTATTGTTTAAAATGACACAGAATATGTGGATAACCTAAATTGTTTCATCCTCATCACAGTCATGGAGATCATTAAACGTGCAATTCAACTTGCGTCATTCAGATGGGTGGCTTTTCCTTATTGCCAGCTAAGCAGTGTGTGGCTGTGTGAGCCATCCTTGGCCAGCGAAGGATGTTATCTTTTCTGTCATGCACGTACCAGCGCTGCCCATAGGGAAGAGGTGAGCATGCAAAGGACTTGGCTGATTGAGGGCACAGGGCGCAGAGGCTCGCTGTGCTATGGTTTCCTGTGAATATCAAGGGTGTCTCACAAGAGACTCTTTTGTCAGCATCAACTCCCTTTTGAGAAGATTCATGAATAGCACTGAGTGTGCGAGATCTTTTCTACATTCCTCCCATATCGTCAACATTTCCTACCTTGATGTTTCTTTCTTCTCCTGAGCAGATCTCAAGAGTTCATTTTTCCCTTATACATCCATATCACAATAAAAAAACACTTTTTCGAAATTTATGTATGTAATTTATGTATCAGTACAATATTTTCCACTTAATATATTACAGAGACGTAGAGAAAAATCTCTGTAATATAATGGTTTTGGCATCAAAATAACTGTAAAGTGTTAGCACTTTGGCCTGGACTGGATTTGTGACTGTAAAATATGTGCATGAAAGTGTATCAGAGCTGAAGCTCCTGGTCAGGTAAAATGAAAAATAGGATATGCATCCAGAGGAGCACCCAAAATATTCTGCTGCACTGGGCAAATAAGTATAGACAGACAGACAGACAGACAGATAGACAGATAGACGGATAGACAGATAGATAGATAGATAGACTCAACTCAGTTACCTCAGTCTCTTGCAGACACACACAGACAGAAAAGGAGAAATCCCAACTCTCCCTCCTTTGAAATAGAGCAGCCACCCAGTGCGTCAGTAACCTGATTACCCCAGCTGTCAGTCTGAATAAGGCCAGGCTTTGGGATCCTCCCGTCCTCTGATCCTCAGTCCGGGACAGAGCAAGTCCTCCTAGAGAGTCTGGGAACAACCTCAGAACAGGACAGACACCAAAACACGGAGCAGGGAAAGCACCAGGGCTACAAAAGTCAACAGGTAAGAGGATGCAGAAATGAGGACATCTTTTATTTCAGCTGATAGTGATGTGTTTAACTTTTTAACCCTCAGACTTCTCAAGATGACCACATTACTGTAGATACATGACCTAAAACAACCTAAGTGGATAGGGGAGAGTGTATCAATTTAGGAGGGGAACTCTTTGAGTCAGCCAGTCACTAAGGGGAGGGCAACAGGATACAACTGTGGGTGGACCGTTATCATTGTTTCTGTGCACAACAAGTCTCTCACTCACATGCTTCCTTTCCCTCCAAACAGGAGCACTTTACATGAGTTAAAGGCTGTTTACTCAAGTATAGAATACTTATATAGTTTATTAATCTGTGTTTTTCAGTATTACATTTGACTGGCTTTCTAGAAGTTTAAAAGCTCCACGAAGATCTTGGATCACTCTTGGACTGACTAAACAAGTCCGAATACTGCAGGAAACTGTGGACCCTGTGCTGCACTTGGCAGCTCCAAAACAATGGCAGAGTGCACGCAGGATGCCAACCCCGCCAAGGTGATCCAGTATCCAAAAGCTGACATTAAGGATTTGAGAGAAGTGTCCGTTGATTCTACATCGGTGGTTGCGCTCAAAGTCAGACCTGCAGACCTGGGATTGATTCGAAGTTTGTCCAAGTCGGACTCTGACTTGCTGGCGTCACCACTCGAAGAAGAGGATGGCGGTCTGTCTGGCCGCAGCGGGTCCGTGTCTAACTGCAGCTCTGGGCAGCCGTCCATGGAGCGCATGCCTTCCTTTGCCTCTGAGTGGGATGAGGTAATACTCGAACTCTGGGGATGGGGAACCAGTGGGAGTGTGTAGATGACAGAGGGAGTGGCAGTGGCATTGTTAAGGCTTTGACAGGCTTTCAAGTAGAGTGTTTTTAATGTCCTTAGAGAGTGTGTTAGCGAGTGTGAATGGGTGTGAAAAAAGGCCGATGAGAGATGCAACTGAGGATTAGTGAGGAAAAAAAGAAAGAAATGGGAACGGGGGAAGCAGCACGTTTCAGGAGAAAGAAAGGAAGGAAGAAAGGAAGGAAGGAAGGGAGGAAGGAAAGCAGAGGAAACAGTATGAGAGCAGTGACCGGGACTGTAGACTGTAGTAACTCTACCCAGGCTGTTGGCGTAGAGTGCCTGTGGGTGAGTGCTTGAATGCATGAATGGCTTGATCACTTGCACCGACCTCCCTGTAGCAGCTCGGCATCCAAAACTAATTGGGCTTGTGCTGTCATTCCACATCCACTCAGTACATGTCTCAAGGGCCGACCCACGCTTCCACTGTCTCCTCCTGCACTCCTCTGGCTCCTTTGCTCCATTTTACGCCATCTACTTTCAGCCCACTGTGAGCAACCCCCCCCCCCCCAATCCCCACTAGCCTTAACGTGGGATTTTTGAGTACTTTGGAGTGTCAATGCAGTACACCCCAAAGCACTGCAAAGACCCTAATATTAGTCATAAATCCTTAACAACCAACCAAACCAGTTGATCAATGATAATATTTTATTATAGCATGCTGAAAGAAAAAATTATGCAATTTTTTTGAATGTCCACAGCAGTCTATAACATTTCCAAAATATAACATCCTATTCAGAATATTACGTTATTTTCTGGCATAGTGCAATATCTTGTCATAACCAACTGATATCTTGTTTGAGGTACAGTGAAAAGCCGAGAAAATCTATCTTATCTACTTTGACTTTATGCTGATTTGATTTTATCTGCAGATTTGACAAAAAGGAAGTTAGAGCTACAATAAATAATAACAGGTATGTTTCACAAACCTGGCTATAGACATTTTGGTCTGGATTGAGCACAGTTATCTTTCTTTTGGGGATTTTCTTTTACTTAGCGCTGCTAGCTGCTCTTAAAGCAGACCGAAGGGGCTTCTATGCTGTTCGTCAGCTTCAGTTCCCCAAAAAGACGCACAATTCTTCCTCACATGCTGCTCTGAGCTGTCAATTACAGGTGCTGGTAATGCTTATTTTTAGTTCCTTATAAATGGTGCCCCATTTGTAAGGAACATGCATTTTTGGGATGAGCAGCAGAGCTGAGCATGTGGGTTGCGCCCATGAAAAATTTGCCAAATCTTCTCTGCCAATGCCAAACAGCTTATTCTGCCATTGACTCGTTTGGTGTTTGGTGGATCGGATGATTGAAGTTTGAAGAAACAAGACATATTGGCAATTTAACAATTTATTAATTTCACAAACAGGGGCATCAGTAGTGTGTGGACGAACCATACACAACCACAGCCTGGCACCTCCTCTGTGTTGGTCACTCTGGCACGAACATCACGCCCAGGCTGATCCCACAAGTGTTCAATAGGGTTGAGGTGAGGACTGCTGGCAGGCCATTCCGTCCTATCCACTCCCACATTGTGGAGGAAGTCTCTGATAAACCCTGTCCTGTGTCTTCTTGGAGGATAGAGTTCGGTCCCAGACTGTGGAGATATAGGATGGCCACTAGTTGCAGAATCCGTCACCTGATAGTCAGCACCTGGGCGTACCAGTAGCTCAAAACAAGAGTCAATAGCAAAGGAAAGCTGTTTGGCATGACAGAGACGATTTGGCAAATCTTTCAGGGCGCAACCCACATACTCAGCTCTGCTGCTCATCCCACAAATGCATGTTCCTTACAAATGGGGCACTATTTGAAAGGGAACTAAACAGGCTTTCCAACGGTATAGGATTTATTGCCAAAAAGCATTGTTACCACAGAGAAATAATCTACCAAACACAAATTCCCTTACAGGTTGTGCCAAGTTTACATTTTATTACAGTGTGTCTTTGCATGTAACAACCGAGCATCCTCATGTTAGATGTGTAGTTTAACGCACACATGTGTGTGAAGATTATTATATTTTCAAATTTTTTATAGGCAGTGTTTTCACTGTATACAGTGTAAGTCATATTTTAATATAATTATATTGTTTTTCAATTGTAATTGTGATTTTAACAAATAATACAACTTTAAGGCTAATGTTTGTTGTAGAAACTACAAGTGAGGAAGCACTACTTTGTTCTAACAGCAATGTAATGCAAAGCAGGTGCTGCTGATGCATGGATAGACAGATACATGATGCACAAAAAAATTCACTGATGTTGACTTAGTCTTTAGGTCTTTAATACGTTTATGTAGACTCTGCACCAACAACCAAGCGCTCATTACTTAGCAATACATAATTCTCCGATTCTGATTCATTTCCCTATTTGGATTTGAATCAACCTTGAAACTGCTCAAACTTGGACCGGGGCATGTCCTGGACTCGACCTGAGCGGTCTTGACAACAGCCCTGCCTAAGTTATGGTCACATATTGTATAGTAAAATGGCTCTGTCTTTTACAGTATGTTGGAGCATGCACCTTTTTCATCCTTACAACAAGTGCAACAAGTTGGGTCACCAGAGTTCTTAGACATTTTGAACTTTTACTTGGCTTTGTTTATCCCTCTCTTTGTCATCCCACCCTGCCCCATGCATGCGCCCTGCTCCACCCCTCTGCTCTCTTGTAGAACTGTTTATTCAGGCTATGTTGGGTGGGGTGTCCTGTTCTCAAGGGCATCCTGTTTTGCAGCTGCTCTTGAGTGTCTAGGGCTGTGTGTGTGTGTGTGTGTGTGTGTGTGTGTGTGTGTGTGTGTGTGTGTGCGCGTGGGTGGTCAAGGCAAAAATGGACTCTGGCTTGTGAGTATATCTCATGAAGCAATCAGCCACCATCAAACATTGAAGCGACACGCGAGGCTCAGAGAGAGGCTTGGCTTTAGATTAGGTATATAAACGCACACACACACCTATGCCACTACACACACACACACATAATACAAAAATACTGAATACAAATGCTGGTATTCATATTGTGTTATCATAAAGAGGAAGTTATGAGATAAAGTATACCACATTGACATTTTCAGTGGAATATATACATTTTGAATTTTATCATGTCTGGCAGCTTGTGTAATGCTGACCATTTTTCCTTTTTTGACTAGTTTTGTAGTGAAAGCCCTTGGTATTTAAATTTAGATTTTTTGTTTAAATAAAGAGAAGAACAGTATTTGTCGATTTCTTTCTGGCAGCTTCCTTTCTGAACAACTTACAGAGCTAAAATGGTCAGGTGTCCTATTTGTACAGTGCAGAATATTTGTGTGAGTGTATTTATACCCATGTTTAGCCTTTGGGATGTGTCATTAGTCTAATTAAATAAAACTTTAATAAAGGAAATACTCAATGGATAACCTCAAAGCTATACGCACCACATTCACTCTCACTCAGTCTCACCCCTGTGTTATGGTTCAGCTTCATAATACTCTCTACCTGTCAGCTTTTGTTGGATTAGTAAACCATTATTTTGACATTTGACTGGAGGCATCTGTATGGATGCTCACTCTTTATCATTGTTTAATGTATGATCACATGGCGTAGCCTACTGGTAAAAAAGTAAAAAGTAAGTCATTTATTGTAGGAAAAATGGTTCAAGGCTGTCATATGTATTATATTTGGAAGATGTGACATAATCAACACTGACAGCCACACTAACTTCATTATGTTTTTATGTGTTTATGTATTTTCAGGTGGGTTTTCTCCTTTTCCTTTAAGATAACAATCTTGCTGTACTAATAATATAAATAGCACATATGATTAGGTTGATTGATGTCTTCACCACATCTGTTCAATACTCAAAAAGCAAAGGTTAACACAAGCACATGTTACAGATGCTTGAGTGGCTTCATTTATGTGTGTGTACTCCCAGCAGTTTCCTCAGGTCATTACGCATGCAAGCTTTTAAAGTGCATGCAGTGTGTGTGTGTGTGTGTGTGTGTGTGGGGGGGGGGGGGGGGGGGGGGGGGGGGGGGGGGGGGGGGTGCGTGTGTGTGTGTTTATATGCTGCTACACCTACTAATGGCTTGGGTCTTACATAACACAAGTAGATGAAAATACCCAATATTTTACTATGTTACTTTTGGTTCATTACAGTCTTTTTTTAATGTATATGATTTATGCCCTTTTCTAATATAGTAAGTTGGAAATTGAATGTGTGAAAGCCGATATACAAAGCTCTTACTGTATAAATTAAAATTAGTTTTTAAAATATACGTATTTGAATTGGCCACAGTGAAAAAGAAATAGAATGAACTTACAAAAAGCATCTTCATGTTGGTTAATTCAGTTAATATAGAGGGAATATTTTCAAAGTACATGTAAGCTGGTTTATAATTCATATGGAGAGCCACGGCAGAGTGAACACAAGATCTAGTTAGACAGATGTGGTACATGAATATGAGAGTAGTGGTGTGGGTGTTGGTGGGGGCTGGGTGGGAGACGGCCACATTGCTCGTAAGATTTCTCACCAGGTGTAACACATGAGACGCCACATTTCATCGCTGTTTTAAAAATGTGACCTTAACATGTGACCGCGGCGGAACTTTAATTCATGGGGCCGTTCTATTTAACGGTTAATGGTCACAGTTTTAACGTGTAGATAAAGTTGTGGAATGAAAGTAAGGCAACAAAACCCCGTAGTTAAGGTTAGGGGATAACCAATCAGGAATTGGCTTAAAACGAGTCACATATGACTACTCAAATGAGGATATTATGCCACGTCAGGGACAACATGGTGTCACAGAGTAAAGTCTGTAACAGAGTTTTCACACAGGGCATGAACCACAGCCTCCTTATTGAAAGCCCTGTGCTGGATTGAGCCATCCACCACCCGTTACCACCAACCTGCCTCCTTACACGGAATTTGGCGCTCTTTGTCACCCTGCTTACTCGTTTGCCGTCGCAACAATTACTACAGACAAGAGAGGTCGCCGCCTAACAAGATACGTAACTATGGGGTGTTATGAGCTGCGTGCACAATCAACCTATATGGTTGTTCTGTGGGTGAGGGCGGAAAAAATCATAAAGCAGCATTACTTTCCCTAAAAACATAGTTGCTTATCAATAATAACCTAATATTAAGTTATCTGTAGGAGTTGCAAAAGAACATAGCCCAAGTATGTAAAGACATACACGCAATACTTTTGTAAAAGAAAGTTCATTTTATTAATGATTCTAGCCCCTGACATTTTGCTGAAACAAGTAGTTGATTAATCAATTATTTGATCTACAGCAAAATAATTGTTAGTTATCTTGATAGTCGGTAAATCTTTTCAATCATTTTTCAAAAATAGCAGTTGATGGACTACCTTTCATCCATCAGTCAAGTTTAGAGTCTTTTTTTTGTACAGGTGAAAAAAATACACGGTAAGCATTATAATTTGTGATAATCTGACATTACCTAACATTAAGTCCCCATTCCAGCTCTACCTGACAAGATGGATGTAGGAGAACTCCATGGTAAAATCTCTAAGTGAAGTAACATGCACTCTAGAATACAGCTGAGGTGGTACTGCAAGTATCTTACATTTATTTTCATGTAGTGATTGATAAAAAAGTAGGTAGTGTATGAAGACCCAAGCTGGTGGTCTCCAGTCCCTGACTAAAGACAGCCAGTCAGGAAGTAATACCAATACAAAAATAAATGCTATTTTCCTTTACAGTTAATATGACTAAAATGTGTTTGACACTTGGAATGATGAAAGATTATATTCTTTACCTGCAAACAGGTAAACCAAACCAAACACTTATGTCACCATGCCTCGCCACATATGCAGTACACCACGAAGGCCTTATTTACGCTGTGTGGTTTCAAAGCTGTCAAATGAATAAAAATCAATCCGAATCATGAGGACTGCTGGATAGAATTATCCGGATCTGGGTCTTGTATTGTGAGGAGCAACTGGCCCATCTGTCTTTATTGACAATGATACTGAGGCGGTAATCCTGTTTCCAGGCCAGCGCCATTGAGGCAGGCAGCCTTTTGGGTTAGTTTATTGTATCCATCATTACCATTATCTGTTCTGCTTTGGGCTCACTGCATCATTTATTTGCAGGAGACATTGGCTCAGTGGACAATTTTTTTCACTCCCTATCGCTAGAGCACATCGTTCAAGATTATTTCACATTATCTTCTTAGCTAGCATGTAGTCGTCTAGACAAGAAAGATGGTAGGAAGATCCCAAGCTGTTAAAAACACATGACAACATGAATGGAGAGAATATCACCTCTCTGTAACCAATGTACTCAAAAATGTCAGTATTTATACTGACATTGGCTCATTTTTTCAAATGAGCACAAATTAAAATCGAGAAGCAGCTTAAAACCCGACAAATTGTGGATGGTGAGGCAACTTCAGGAGCATGTTGTAAAACAAAAAATGGGAGTAAACAGTTGGCTTTCCTCTTTTGAAGTTTAATTGGCAGTGGTGTTCTCAGTATAATAGACAGCTCATGCCTCATACAGTTGGTACAAAAATAATAAAGTATAGCCATATCTTGTATTCCACTGCAGGTATAATATCTAGAGTCACACACTGTATTAGAATAAGTGTTTAATGTTCAACTGGGACAAAACTATGGTTTCTAAATAGGCTTCTATTGTTTTTGCTGATTTATTATTCTGGTTTATGATTCTGTTCTTCAAAGCCCGTAGCTGACAGTGATTAATGATAATGATAATAGAGGTGGCATTGAGATTAATGTACTGTAACTCCCTTTTGTTAACTGTCTTATGCAACTGTTGTATTTGTTGATTTAAAGTGCGCCAGTTCCACCCTTTTTTCTGTTCTCTGTGCTCTTTAGCTATTCCAAAAAACGGTTAAAAAATACTCTATAAAAGCTTGACTTCTTGGCAGGAGAAGTCAGAAAACACAATTGGGAACATTTCCAATTCATTCTAATTACATTAGAATATTCAATTTCCCGGTATAATTTATTATTTCGGGACTGATGGAACAGCGCCACATTTGTATATACTGTATACATACAAATACAGCACTGCCCCCCCCCCACCCCCCACCCCCTGGGTGGCGGAAACATGTAATTGCATTGTTTCAAAAATGAGTGGAAGAATTATTCCGCCAACATAATTATTCCGCCAACAACTGTCTATTGCATTCCAAGACACTGCATTGCCGCGATTAGAAGGGCAAATTGTTAAATTGTTCCAATGTAATTTGCAATCTGCTTTAAAAAATAAACATATATGTTTATTTAGCATGTTCGTTTTGTCCATATGTGCTTGTGCTGTGTTCCCGAAGTATTAGGCCAGGCCTCAGCTGCTACAATGAGGTTTTTGGTTGAAGCCACGTTGATTTAAGTCAGCAATCTGTTGTATTTTGATTGCCTGAAAAATAAATTGCATCTAATCTTTCTTGGGTCCAATCACAATCACAGACCCAAGCTCAGTAGCAGTTGGGCCAGTTGGGCCTGACTCTGTAAAGTGTCCAAGGTCTGTTTTTCAGTTTTCCAGCTCCAGTCCTTCACCACAGTTTTTCTTGCGTTCTTCTAAGGATTTCTGTGTCCTAGAGTATGATTATCTTACCGCCACGGGCTTGTCCTCTAATCATAATCTCTTCAATTAAATCAAGACCAATCTTCAGAGGATCTGGTCTCAGGCTCTTGGATGAAAAAGAAAACGTGTTTCCTATACATTTAGTTTGAGATAAACAAGTTCTAATATGCAGGGGTACTGCAGATTGAGGACATAAATTGATCACAAAACTTCTGTCAACCACTTGATTTGTATTGAAAATAAGCAAAACTGGTTTCACTTGCATAAACAATGTTCACTTTTTAAGTACAAAATGGATAATTTGTACAGAGCACAGAACCTACAGATCAACCTGTATTAAAATGTGAATCACTTGAGGATGTGGAGCTATTAATCAGAGTTGAGCCCCAGGGATTTATTGGCAGTCCACTCGTATCTCCGTGTGCTTTACAACTGCACTCGATACATTTCTGTGTGAATAGATTTTCTTAGTTCATTATTTCCATCCTGCTCCCAGACATTCACTGGAAAGCGCTCTTTGTGTCTATCCTGTTGAGAGCTGACTTGCTGGTCAGGGTAACTGCACCTTTCCCGTTTTAATACATGTCCAGTAAGGAAAACTCAATTCTGAAATATGCTTATCTTCACATCTAACTCTCGGCAAGAAACCAAATAAGCATATTTCCTAAAATGTCAAACCATATGGTTAAAGAAAAACTCTGACTGTCGTCTGTATGTGCTGAAGTTAAAAGCTGAAGTACATTAAAGCTGAAGTGGATTTTATAGTTAAAGGACGGCACGGTGGTTCAGTGGTTAGCACTGTTGGGTTCGGGTAGCACTGTGGCTTTGCATGTGGCGTGAATGTGAGCGTGATTGGTTGTCTGTTCCTGTGATTGACTGTCGACCCTGTCCAGTGTGTACCCCGCCTTTTTACCCAATGCCAGATTGGGATTGGCTCCAGTCTATAAGCCGCTATAGCTAATGGATGGATGGAAAAACGACCAATTGACCTGTGTTTGTTTTCAATTTCACGTTTACATTCAACTCTATTTCATGAAAATTGTAGGTTGACACACTTGACCACAATTTTCTTGTATTATTATTTTTTTTGAATAACAAAAAATAAAAGTCAATGTTTGTCCATCTACCATATCGTGCACATGAATGAGGCTGCATGTGCATGGTGTTATGAAATATTTCAGCACTTTGCCTATGACGCTGGTTTCCCTAGAGACAGCATGTTGGTGATGAGTTTATCAAAGGTGCACTTAAGCTCAGATGTAATGTAGTACTGATGTGTGTGTGTGTGTGATATAGAATGTAACTGGGTTAATTCAAAGAGTAATGTGAGGTCTGTATTGCTGGAGGCATATGCCACGCGTCCCACGTGCCTCACTTCCAAATGAATCAAGGCTTTTCCACAGTGTTGATGCCACTAGCGGAGTGCATAGGGCTTTTTCAAACACTAAATATTACATCAAATAAGCCTGGCTGTGTCTCTGGTGTCATTTGTGGAAGCAGAACCAGCTTTTCAGGCTTGAAGATCTTCATTTCCGATTGTGAATAGACTACTCTAGTGATTCTAAATTTAGTCCCCAGCCTGATCTGCAATAGCCTGGCTCCGCCCTCCTACGTACTTCTGCTCAATTTTATTTTGATTTCAGTTCTACGTCTGGGTTTGCGGTCTGGGTTTGGGGGTGGTAGCAGCTCAGTCAGTAGGTAGTTGGGTTGGGAACCGGAGGGCCGCATGTATAGGTACTGAGCATGTGTGTGTAATTCAGGACTGTGTGTGATAACAACAGAGTGTGAATTGTAATTGTAATTGTAAGTGTCCAATCAGCAAACAGATGGAGCGATTGAGAATGATGACGTAGAGGTTGTGCGCACGGTGCGCTAGTTTGAGCTGTAGTTCCGTAATGGCGGCGGAGAAAAATGCAAACCAAGCCGTTCGGTCTGTCCAGAATATTATCCAGAAGTTAAATCCTGAACAAGAACAATCTTTGCTGAGTTTTGTTGGTGGCCATAAAGTTGTGGCTCTCCTCCCCACTGGGAATACAGTTAAAAAATAAAGTTAAAATGAATTTTTAAATGGGACACGTCCATCAGTCTAATTGTTGAAAGTCCTGTGTTCCACTACGCCTCCCCACACAGGACTTCCTGTCATCACCAGGAATTTGACAGACAACCAGCCCAAACCCGCCCTAAAACCACAAATACTTATATTTTTAACAGCACTCGACACCATATCTTTACATTTCTATATTTGTTGGAATTTGAGTTACTGTTACCAGTTATACAGTTATCTAGCAAATAAACAGCAAACAAGCTGGAAATGTATTTTGACTCTCCTGGAAAGCCAGAGACTACTTAAATAAACATTTTTTCCCTCTAAGCCCCTGAACAACTCTTCTCTGAGTTGCTCTGTAATCTCCTGCATGCAGCATTGTGCTCACTTAACCTTGCAGTAAGCTGTTGCCTTCTTCTCTGAAGCTTAAATAATACAGGTCTCAGAGCGCAATCAAATACTTGACAGATTTGAATCTCTGGTGGGTTCATTTGTGCTACATGACTGTATGGGCCTTAATAATTTATTTCAACAGCTTCTAGATTGTAATTCACCTCATCACCCTGCGATGTTTTGTAGAGTAGTGGGTTAGTCATTGAATGGCTGTCCACGTTGGACCTTTGCTTGTAATCCATCATTGCAAAAAGTAGCCCGCCTCCTCCCCAATATTCCCAGCACCGGCCGCTCTGTCCTCAATGGTTTGGCTGTGGTGGGATGGAGGAGGTTCAGACAGGAGTTTAATTCATGTTTTGAAGAATTTCCCACTGTTCTGTATTGATTCGTTTTTCATTAGCAGCTGTTGACATTTTCTCGTGTTTCACGCCTATTCTCTTTAACAGATTGAGAAGATCATGAATTTGATTGGAGCAGGCATTGAAACGTCCCAAAAGAAACAGCCCACGCCAAGTTCAGGTAATGCCTCGCCATCTATAACGTTTCCATGTTGATGGAATTTTTTATGTGACTTTGTCAAATTTTCAGATATATGACCATGTGGTGTGTAATTTATTGGTTGGTTAATGCAAAATGACAACTGGGGGAAATATGGGGAATTAAATGAGTCTTATGCATTAACCATTCATTAAGCTCTTAATTGCCCTGCTTAATTGCTGCATTCGTGATTGCCCCGTAATGTTATGTTAGAAGCAACCAACATTTTTACACCCTGTAACTGCTTTCATTTGTGAGCAGCTTTTCTAAAAGATGCTACTCCGTATTCAAACACACCTTCAGAGAGGATGGATGGGAATTTTGTTCTCCTTATGAGTCACAGAGATTCAAGCTGACATTCCTTTGGCACCTTATTGTTATTTCTTACACACAAGGTTTTCCACTTTCTGGGAAATCTAATTCTAAATTCCCCTCACTGCCACATATTTGTTTTCTGGAGTTATACTGTAGATCTCAATGAGGCTTGAATTGATAGTACGCTTCATCACGTGTCCTTAAGGCAGTGCAGAGGGAGAAGCCAGCTGGCATCTGCTCAGTGTGTTTAGATAACACTCCTGACTTGAGAAAGTGTAAACCTAGCTCTATTAGAGACTCTGCCATACGGTGGTTTCCTCATTAGCGATGGGGCAACCGGCTCTTTTACGCGAGTCGGTTCAACCGGACGGGGGTTGCCCTACCGAGTTATTAGATTCGGTCACCAGGTCCCGTGCACGAGACATAAAGGCTTCTGGGATCAGAGAACCAGACACCAGTTTGATTACATAGACTCATGCATTTGGCCCGGTTACGGTCTTGTACAGTTGCCTGGTGCGCGGTCTTCTCGTGCCAGCCTACCTACCATGTAACTAACATTTAACTCAACGACCACAATGACATGACGTGATTTGTATGGGATATCCATCGGTATTGTAGCCTATGAATTGCAATCATCTAAGATGCAGGAGCAGTAAGACACAGAACATTTGCCATAAAAAAAATATATAACACTAATTAGGATTACAATAAACACTTTCATCACTTTATGTCAATATTCTCTAATGCATTTATCAGTTCTTTCCAGGCCCCTTTTAACCATTGCACAGTATTCATATTATTGTTATTTTAAGCCAAAAGGAGATTAAAGTGAAGCTGTTTTCCATGATTTTACGTAATTGTGGTTAGTTTGACTTCCACCCAAGCATTCTTAGATTAATTGCTATCCTAACAACTAAGACCTGAGGTTATTCTACATTACATAAGAGGAAATATGTTGTTGTTTTTTTGTTTGTTTTTTCTTCTACACATATAGGTGTGTGTGCTATTTGTAGAAGAACAGCATGCAGAAATTGTCCCAGATTCAGCTGAGTCATGCAGTCGCTGCTCTGATTTTAATCGGAGATTGTGCACAAGTAGTTCTGAAAGGTTGCAAAGATGCGTTTGTTGCTATTTTTGGACGTGTCGCTTAGGAAAGAGGTCATATTTCTTTTACCACAATGTAATGAAAGGGAACAAACAGGTACTCTTCAGAGTCATCAATAGGAGAGGGAGGGAGGAAGAGAGAGCGAAAGAGAGAGAGAAGAGGAGAGGATTTGAAACGGGAAGAAGATAAGGGAGATTACCCAAAGATTAAACCTAAACTATGACTCTTCATTCCACTTTTATCTTTTTATTGTGACAGGGCTGGGAAAACCTTATCCTCTGTCTCTGTTTTTATTTCATCCTTTCCCTTGTGTACTGTCTCTCTTAGATCAGGAGCCAAGGACGGCCAATTCACCCTTAGATTTCTGAATAGCAGATTTTTTGCGGCAACAAAAAACCCTGCAATTTTGTAGCATTCTGCATGCTCAAGGATGAAGTTGTTTGTGTTGTGTGTCCATCACCAGTGCCTCGATTGTGTGTTAAGAAAGCACTGAGTAATTGAGCTTAAAAAGAGAGAGGGAGCGGTGAGAGAGCTCGGCTAACAGCACACAGGAGGAATCGGCTCAATTTGTGTACAGGAAACTCTGACGTTCAAAGGAAAAGAGTCCGCCTTCAGTTTCTCTGAATTAATTCAGCTTTGCGGCTCATTTTCTCCAGTGCTTGGTTGTGTTAACATGGAGCTAGTGCTTTTCTCCTGCTCTGATTAAGAGAAGGCACGGCTTTATCTCGGCACAACCTCTACCTCTTCTTCTGTAAATAGGTCTTTTGGGCGCTCCTTGGGGCCAAGTCTAGAGCGAGCAGGGCTCAAACAGTAGAGAAACCCACTTGGACAGATTTGACAGCGTGGCCTGTTTAAGGAGAGGATAAGACAATGACCCAGTTCCCCCCCCCCCCCCCCCCCCCCCCCCCCCCCCTTCACAGAGGAGCATTGGATACTCTGTCAGTCAGTAATTAGGTCCTACTACCGTGGGAGGTGTTGATGTCCCAAATGAACGGAAGTAATTGGATGGGGTGGCGGGTATTTTTAACCGTCTTTCTTTAACTGTCTGGAAATTGTGGTGTAAGAGCTGACTTTGGGATGAAGCTCAGGAGGAAAGAGTAAAGAAGGAGGAGTTGTGGAATCTCGTAGTGAATCATAATTAGTCCACTTCAATCCTTCTTACGTCCTATTACCATCTTATCTCGCCCATGTGTTTCCTCGCCTACTCCTTTATTAGTCTTTCTCTGTCTCTTATTTGTCTCCTGCTCAGTCTCTCCCTCTCCCTTTATCTCTCACTCCTTCCTTCCATCATCTTCCTCCTCAGTCAGGGCAAATCTGACAGCAGCTTTTCTACCTGATAATGAAAGATGATCGCCAGAGTAACAGGGGTACAGTCGGCCAGGGGCGGATTGGCCATCTGGCAAATCTGGCAAATGCCAGAGGGGGCCGGAGCATTTTTTTTAAAATGTGGGCCGGTCCGATTTTTTTTTTTAAATACACAAATAAATTGTCTTTACAGGCCAACAGTGCATAAGACAGGTTTTTATCACTTGCACGATTTCACTATGGTTATGATAATAATAATAATAATAATAATGTATACTTTATTAGTCCCACAAGGGGAAATCACAATTTACACTCTGTTGTCATTACACACATTATACACAAGCCCGAATTACACACACATGCTAATAATAATAATAATAATAAATATTAAGCATCCCTGCTAACAATTTTTGGTTTCTAGAACATTCTGGGAACGTTCGTTTTTGGTTGTGGGAATGTTCCCTGAAGGATAGGTTTGGTTAGGTTTCGGTTGTGTTTTGGAAAGTTGGGTTAACGTTCTGGGAAGTTTTTGGTGACATCGAACGTTCTTAGAACATTCCATTAACGTTGCAACCTTTAGAGAACATTCCCCTAACCTTTAAAAAACTTTGGCCAGTCAGCCATGGCCGGCCTGGTCCCAAGATAGGCCGACCGACCCAACCACAAGTTACTCAAATTAGGATGTTCAGTCAAACTAAAGCAAAGTTCAGGCTGTTCCAGACCCTCCCGGTGAGCCTGCTGCTCTGGGGGACTGGGTGCCTGTACCGGACCCTCCCGGTGAGCCTGCTGCTCTGGGGAACCGGGTGCCTGTACCGGACCCTCCC
>NC_045736.1:11743896-11752547 GCF_008692095.1 Etheostoma spectabile
GCCTGCTGCTCTGGGGGACCGGCTGCCTGTACCGGACCCTCCCAGTAATCCTCTTGCTCTGGGGGACCGGCTGCAGACAGGCGCGGAGCTTCGCCAGAGCTCCGACTGCATTGTACAATTTAGCAGTAAAAGCAGTAGCCTGTACGTCAATCCCGCATTTTTCAACTTGGGAGCAAAACGTCCTCCTTGGGGGAAAAAAAGTAACCATAAGTTCATGCTAATTAAACAACTGGACTTTGGGATCAAGTGTTGTCTATCCGGCCCATGTCCCAGATATGAAAGCCCCCTTACTGGACCACTGAATATGATAATATTTCATTATATTTTGCATAATGAATTGTTACCTGCCACCAGAATTTTGTGATTTCATTGTCATAAATATAAATGATTTGACCATAAATTGGTGCCTAAAAATGTATCAGAATGCAGGAATTGAAGTCTTTTACCCTAAAAAATTCCAGAGGGAGGACCCCCAGACCCCCCATGCTTTATGTTCCCCCAAAGGCCAATTCTGACCAAGGAAAACCCTGAAGTAAAATCAGACAGCCATGAAAACGTATTTAGATTGCAGTTAGAGAGTTAAAACAGATCAAAAATATGGAGAACCGGACAGAGAATATGTACAGTGTCAACAGAGAGAAAGACGGACAATTGAACAGACTGACGGTGACAACAAAAAACAACACACTGTAAAGAATGACAGCATACAAAATGCATAAATAGGCAGTATGTGTCAAGTTGTTGTTGTTTTAAACGTGTGCTCTTTAAAAAGTAATTAGCATTATTTGCCAGTTACTTGCATTAAATGTTAAAAATCTGTTACATAAGGTAGTGCTCATATTATTTCATCATCTGTGCACAACTGTAATTAGTGAATGCACATGTCCGTGGGTGGGGGTGCATGGGCGTGGTAATGTGGGCATGTGTGGCTACAGTGCCAGGGCTGAATTTTTGTCCCAGTCCGCCCCCGCAGACGGCCACATACGGAGGAGGTTAAATCAATAGCCCTGGCCCTTCACTTTGCTTCCCTCTGTTGGCACCACTTCTCCTCACCCTGGCTGCCTTACTGGCTGACTGACTACCCATCTGGGAATGTGTGAGGTGATTGCAAGCAGCTTGAAAGCCTGCATAATTAATCTCTGCCTGCAGCTGTACCCAGATACTACCAGTGATGGACGCGGTGCTAAAGTCTCCCACTGCCTGTGTAGACTGTGGCAAAGTCAAATGGCAAATCTATCTTAATTTTTTATATTATGTCACGTGTTTATCCAGGCTTTTTTTCTGTACGTTTTTTTTCTGTTGTGCTCCAAAACTTCTCGATATGACATGTGCATCTGAAAGTACATAATGGAGTTTTCTGTCATGTTGTATGACTGGGCGAGATGGAGAAGCGACAGGACTTGAAGTGGGTCTCTTGTCTCTTGTCTTCTCTTCTAAGGAGTGCATTAGAGACGTCTGCTGACTTGAATCAATGCTGCCCCCCCTTGTATTTCCATCAAAGTAAGATGTAAATGAATTAAAGCAATCTGCTAATAAGCAGCAGCTTAATGAGGCTCTTGTTTCAGTATCCCATGTTAGCCTTAAAAGAAATTGGTATTACTCCTGCAGAAGAGGATCAGGTATAAGTCATCCCTTTGCATTCTAGTCATTCTTGGCCGAGACGTACTGTGATTTTTGGGCTCTCTGTGCTTGTTCCTTGCCTCTGATGGTGGTGTCCTTTCTGCAAGATCAGAGTGCCTCTGCATTTCTAATCAGTGCAGAGGGGCAGGGAGGGGGAACAGACAGATAAGAGAGCGTAAGTGGGCATTTGTATGAGTAAGAAAAGGGAACAAGATAGAAAGGGGTAGAGTGAGCGAGACGAAGAGAGAGAAAGAGTGGATGTGTGTGTGTTTGCATCTGTGTTTGAGGATGAGAGGCAGTGCGCGAGACAGAGCGAGGCAGAGTGCAAGCCAAGGAGGGAGAGAGAAAGAGAGGCAGAGGGAGGGGAATTGATATAGTGGGAGAGTGAGGGAGAGAGAGGTGGTTACGTGGAGCAGCACCCCACTTCATCAGGCAGCATACGGCAGCCCTGCAGTGCGATCACACATAGTGTGGGAATGGGGCTATGAGATTGAGAGCAAGAGAAAGAAAGCACAGAGAGACGAGAGCGAGGAGGGAGGGGAGTTAAAAAAGAAGCGCTTGAGGGATTTGCTCGGATGAGAAGGGGGGATGATCTGAGTCTGTTGCCCGTCGTGGATGTGGGAAGGACGTGGCGGCAGTGGCTAAGGTTGAGGCAGATCTTTGGTTCTCCTGTGTAGAAGTAGCCGGCGTCAGGACGTTATGCCCTGTGAGCTGTGAGGGGTAGCGTGTGTGAGCCAGGAGCAGCTGCTGTGACTGCATCTGCGCTGCCTGCATGTCTCAGACAGGCAGGGGATGCAGCAAACCTCTGCCCTGAGCACAGAGGCTGCTAGCTGTACCCAGCGGGGAGAAGAACCAGGTGGGCTGGGGTGGGAGTTAGGGGGGGCGCCTGCCTCGGGAAGGAGCTAGCTTAACCTGTACTGTGGTCCTGCAGTGATTCTCGCTTCAGAGTCAAAAGGCATCACCTGCCATCTGTTGGATCTGGACCTGGATTTACAGCTGTGAGAGATGAGAAGCACGTTCTCTGGCAGAGCCGCACAACCAGCAGCCTGCTGAAGAGTGTACACGCTGGGCAGCACTGGCACTACCAAGGACACCAAGCCTTTTTTCCACTGGCAGGCAGCTTACCAGGAGCTTTATCAAGGAATATATATTTGGATTTGATTATGAATTGAGGAGTTTGGAATCAGCACACTGTGGGTGGAAATCCCAAGCCAGCGTTTCTTTCTTTCTTTCTTTTTTTTTTTGATGTAGGATTTACAATACGTCTACCTGACCGTACTCCTTTTGGCTCTGGAGTGAAAACGAAAGATGATTTAAGCAAATGTGTTTTCCTTGATCAAAAATAACATTAGTACCTCAACAGCACTTTAGAATGCTGCTACCTTCATTGTATGAGCCGTGTCCTAGCTCTCAAAGAGATTGACCAATGAAGCCATGGGACTCAGCCAGAGCTTTACAAGTATGTGGGGAAAACCGTGACAAATTTATGTTGGGGGAACTGAATATTTCTGTGTTACACCCTTATGGAGTAATTTCTAATTTTAGAAAACATGATGGGGATAGTTATAGCAGAGTAAATAATGTGAAATGTATGAAAATGTTTGATTTCGTGATAGATATTCTAATTTTCGCTCAGCTTGAAAATGATTTAGTCTCTTGACTTGTAGCACTCAGAATTGTTATGTGTTTGGACTAGCTAGGCACTTGTACTTACACTTGCTCATCTGCTCACTAAAGGAATGTTTAGTGAGCCCTGTTTGTTGGAAGATGCCATAGTGGCTCAGTCCAACATAACTAACAATATCAAGCTTGAGATGGGCTTCCTTCCCTGCACTACCTCCACCCTCGCCTGACATTTGTAGTCAGTCACACTAACACCAGTGGGTGTATATTAGCTTAGTCAGTCCCCTGCAGGGCTTGAGTTGGGCCTGCATCACTTCCTACCCTCCTCCTGTGTTTGAGTTAGCTGGGCCCCCACCTGTACCTTGGGAGCCCCTCACCCCCGGCCTGGACCCTGTCTCCCCCCCACCCCGCCTGGTGCTGCTGCACTCGGCTCTGCCTCTGCTGGCCGAGGATGATGTGGCAATGCCATGTGTCGTCCTCTGAGTGCCGCTGCTACCGGCTGAACGGCTTCTCCCTGCTGAAGCGCTTCCCTCTCTCGGCAGATGGGGCCTGTGGTAAAGCCCTGGACCAGCCGGTTGGAGAGTGGCTGGAGCACGTGGGGCTGCCGCAGTACGAGAGCAAGTTCCTGCTCAATGGCTTCGACGACCTACGATTCATGGTGAGTCACCTGCAGCACGTCATCTCACGGGTCGCTTCCACTTTGCATCACTCGGCCTCAGCCTGTGTCAACCTAGCTGCGTTTGTCTTTTTATGTCACCGCTCTGCTCTCTCACCCTCGGCCTGTCCGTCAGTGAGCCCACGACCCCCAACCCCCCACCCCCCCCCCCCCCCCCCCTCCCCCTTCCCTCACCACTTTCCTTTTCTCTTCCCACAACCCCTGCACCGTTTCTCTTCCTACCCCTTTCCACTCTCCCCTTCATAACTCTCTTCATCTCCTGTGCGATGCATGACCCTGCTAAGATTAATGGCCCCACACTGAAGGCCTTTAAAGAATATGGGGCTGTCACCAATGGAAAGACAAATGACAACCAAAATCCATTAACTTTACCAAGCATTCACAATCATGCTATCTCATTTACTGTACAACTCTAAAGACACCTCCCCCCCCTCCACTGTATAGAATCTTTTGATTTAAAGTCACTGGACTTGACCTTTGTGTGGATACGGTCAAATAACCTGGAAAAACTATCCTCAATCTAAACACACTGTACAGTAGTTGCATGGTTAGTTGCCAAATCTCACTAAATCCTCTCCACATTGTGCTTTGCTTGTGGCGCTTATGAGACGGTCTTTCAATAATTACACAATATATGATTAGACTGCAGCCGCATGATAATGTTGTATTCATATACTGTGCACACCAGGTTTTTAGAGTTTATTTCTGCATGCAGACGTTTATTTTGGTTACAGTATTATTTGATATTGATATATGTAAGTAAATGATCAAAAGCCACATTATTTGACCACTGTGATAACATGATCACTGGACAGCATTGACTATTTTTGGATGAATGTTTTCCATTTTTTAAACGACTCCATCACATTACATATTGATACATTCATTAAACTGCGGCCCAGAGGACATCCACAGGCTGACTAAAAGCATTATCATGTTACCCATAGAGAACATTGTCAGGAAACTTGATATTACATTGGGTGATGATTGTAGAAAACACCATTGCGTTTTCAATCCCCCGGCCATGTTAACTCTAAAAAACACGGCTGTACACTGTAAATAACTAGGCCCAAAGGGCACTATGGGCTAGATGTTACATCAGTTTGTCACAACTGAGCTAATTTAAGTGAGACCAGTAAGCTCAGTGAGAGGGTAAAGTGGATGTATAGCGTTCCAGTTCAATCAATCAATCAATCAATCAATCTTTATTTCTAGAGCACATTTAAAAACAACCTGGTTGACCAAAGTGCTGTACATAGAACTGGAACAATAAATAGACAGAATACAACACCAGACAAATACAACATACAGTTCTCATGCTGTATTAAAAGCCAGGGAATAAAAATGTGTTTTAAGTCGCGATTTAAAAACCGGAAGGCTGGGGGCCAGTTTGACATGTTCAAGACATTCGCTCTCTGATCTGTTTTTCTTACTGGTAAGGCATGAGCTCACAACATAATGGGAGTCCCTATGAACACAGGATCATTCCTACTATAAGGTGCAGTAGAGATACAAGCTTTAGGCTCAGATTTGATCATGAGGTGACAAACAAGCCTAAAGGAGTATGTGTAGTCATAGTAGTCAGAGCAAAAGGAATACAGTAGGTGTGTGGGATATTACAGATAAAAGCCAGACCGATACATCATCCAGGCTGATACATCAGCAGATGTTAGCTTATATTAGCAGAAATATTGGCATTCTAATGAAAGGGGGATATGATAACGCATGAAAACTTATGCACAACAATTCGTATGACATCTTACAAAATGATGACGACGGGTTGTATGATACTTACTGTACATCAATATAATATGGTAGAAAAGTGACCAGTTTATTATTTAACTGTAAAATGTCCTGCAAAGTACATTTCGCAATCACAGTGGGCTATTCCATTATGCATTTTTTGGGGTATTTTAATGCCTTTTTTCATAAGCAGACATGAGAGAAGTGACAGGAAATGAGGGGAGATGGATATACAGGAAATGGCATGCAGCAAAAGAATTGAACTGATGATGTGTCCATAAAAGTGTATATGGTACGCATCCTAACCACCAGACAACCTAGACAGGTTGGCCCTTAATATATATACACAATCTTTATTCACTGTATATGTGATATTATTGTATGTAATAATATTATTATATTATTTAACACCATGATATAGTACACTCTCTTGAACTCAAATTGAGAAATAATATAGAAGAAATTTAAATGCTTGTCACTAATGTAGTAAATTGAATACCTGACAAATTAAATTGATGCAAAAATGTTGTAAATCCAATACCATCATAAATCAGTCCTGCTTATTGAATGGCAACATTGTCACAATAGCCCAATACAACCAGAGATATATAACAAGTAGCTAGCTAGAGTATTGAATGTATCATAAAATCTGTCCTGGCTGACACAAATTTGTCATCATCCCAGTGTATGCCGTTATATTGCTTGACACAGATATTTGTGATAGACAGTTGGAAAGAAAACAATCCAACCTTGTCTTATTGGGTTGGAAGATTGTTGATCAAGATTCCCGGGACATTATGTGATGAGGATGATGGATCATTAAGCGTTTTCATTTCCATGCTACAACCAATGTGTGTGCCGGACTTAATGCTTCAAGGAGATACATCATTCATTTCCCAAGGCAAATTACCCATGGATATTTACAAGGATGCGGAGGTTACAAACAAGGGAAAGGTCAGAGTAGTCAGGCAGACATGGTGAATGTTTAATATTCTGCCCTTTTAGATTCTGCCAGACTTTCTTCAGATGTGATCAATCTAAACTGAACTTGAACATCAGGATTTGTTTGTGGGATTCCTTTTCAGTCCAAAAAAATCCATATTATTTTTTTTGTTTTATGCTTTGTAGTTCTGATGTCCAAACTAATGTGGCATTGAGGCAAATTGTGTAATGCGAGCATCTTACAAGTTACCCATCATGCATTACATTGCATCTTCCTTGCATTAACATTGCATCAGATGTCCTGCAGCCCCTTCTTTCTCAAATGTAACAATGTTGAATTGAACATAATGTATTGTAACACATAAATTAGGTCTTTTTTCTTCGCCATATTATTGTCATGACTCTTGAAGAAGTAGCAAAATTAGATGTTTTCAAAACAATTCCCCTGTGGTGCAGAGCAATAGAGCAATTCTAATCCACTGTTGCATTAACTGAGTGCATTTAGTGAGATGAAGGACCTCTACCATGGCTACATCTGCAAGTCGTGTCAGATTAACTCAAACTACCATTGCTCATAAGCTATGTAAGAACTGAACCATACATTCCCGTCACATGTTTCAAATGCAGCATGAAATGATAAGTTTGCAAAGTCTCCTGAGGCACTATCAAACTTCAAACTGTGTTAATAAAAGTGGAGAATGTATTTTGGGCCTCCCTTACATCAGACCCAGCTTCATTTTGACCTTTATTCTAGCGATCAGTGAGTAATCTCTAAACTGCACCCTGATACAGGCCTGTGAATATACTGCAGCATTGTGCTCTGAAACCAATCCAGTAAGAGCATATTGACTGGAGACTACAGAACATTTTAACATTCTTGGCCAGGAAGAATCAATCTGCAGCAGTCCATAGGGAAAAACGCTTAGCTCCACATTTTCAAGGTTCTCCTCGCATCTTTATTCCTGCCTATAAACCGGAATAAGATGACAAAGCAGCTGGAGCTGCGAATACGAACAGCTACATGATATAGACAAGAATCTGCTTGTCAGTCAAAATTTGAGGAGGTGGGAAATGATTATTATTCATTGTTTTTATGTCCTGCAGGAATTGTTACAAACTGTAGTGAAATATTCTCATTTCCTCTTAGACAGTTTAGTGTCCCACAATGAAACACAGGTATCCTGTAGACGCTGCTGCAGTAATGAAGGCTTTGTTCCTCTGAGTCGCACCAGATCAGATTGATTACTCTTGGCATGCACAATTTATTTGACTTCATTGTCCTCCCACTCTGCTGTTACTGCTTGTGTCAGAGATGTGCATATTCTGTGTGTGTGTGTGTGTGTGTTATTATGAGCAAGTATGCGTTAGCACAGCTACACTGTTGCCCTGGTAGTTACAGTGTAAAAGAGTTGCGATTCTTGTATTAGTCATATGTTAGCATAAAGCTATATGTCGTATGTCAGTATAGTGTCTTTTATCAGTCCCAGCAGGATTTTGTAACCTTTTTTGGGAGGTTTTTGCAGCCCAAAATGCTTGATTTCACAGCAGCTTTTGTATAAAAAAAGAAAAAAAAAAGAATAATTGCTATAAAAGTTGTTAAATAAAAGCTATATATTTTTTTCTATAATTTTGCTCTTGGCTAAGTGTTCCAAGTAACCTTACCAAAAGGCTCAGGATTCTGCAAATGCTGGTATAATATGAAAATGGTTTGGGGATTTAGGACACAAAATAATTATTTAGTTTTGAATGAATCAAATTTGAACATGTCTGTCAGTGGCTGGTTCAAGTTCACATTTTAGAAAGTTAATTTACACACACCCACTTAGATTCTCACTTTGATAAAGTACTTTATGTTGTAAATACTACATGTCAGTGTGAAAATTACTGCACTGATATAAAGTATAATACTGATTCGTTTTTATTGATTGTATCATTGTATGTCCATATTGTGCATCGTCTCTGTGCATGTGTATGTGCTTGTGTGTCTGTGTTTGTTTGCATGCATGCGTGTTTGAATATGGCTGTGTGTGTGTGTGTGTGTGTGTGT
>NC_045736.1:11752557-11760601 GCF_008692095.1 Etheostoma spectabile
GTGTGTGTGTGTGTGTGTGTGAGAATGTGTTTATTTGTGCGTGTCTCCTGCGTTTGTACACATGTAGGGAAGTAACGTGATGGAGGACCAGGATCTCAGGGACATCGGGATCACTGACCCAGGACACAGAAAGAAAATACTCCATGCGGCACGCAGCTTGCCCAAGGTACTTAACATCATCACTTCACCTCGGCGCTGAGGGAGGACAGTGACTGACAGTGTCTCAGAAAAAAGGTTAAAATGTCAGTACATTTATAAAAGCAGCAGATATGCAAAACAATAGATAATTCATCAAAGAGGAAAATGGTTTTATACATGTGGATAAATACAGTCGTTCATCAGAGTTAAATGAATAACCCTCCAATAAAAACAGCACATGGAAAAATATTTATGGACCACAGATACTATATTTTTAACAAGTCTTAAGTGTATTAAAGGACTCATGACATGGTGCTCTTTGGATGCTTTTATATAGGCCCTTAGGGATCCCCAAACTGTATTGAAGTATCTATATAGAGCCTTAGTGTCCAACTATACGTACTGAAGTCTCTTTTATATAGACCTTAGTGGTCCCCTAATCGTATCTGAAGTCTCTTTTATATAGACCTTAGTGGTCCCCTAAACTGTATCTGAAGTCTCTTTATATAGACCTAGTGGCCCCTAATAATGTATCTGAAGTCTCTTTATATAGACCTTAGTGGTCCCCTAATACTGTATTGAAGTCTCTTATATGACCTAGTGGTCCCTAATACTATCTGAAGTCTTTTATAAGACCTTAGTGGTCCCTAATACTGTATCTGAAGTCTCTTTTATATGACTTTAGGGGTCCCCTAATACGTGATCTGAAGTCTCTTTTATATAGACCTTAGTGGTCCCCTAATAGTATCTGAAGTCTTTTATATGACCTTAGTGGTCCCCTAATACTGTATCGAAGTCTCTTTTATATAGACCTTAGTAGTCCCCTAATATGTATCTGAAGTCTCTTTTATTAGACCTTAGTGGTCCCCTAATACTGTACTGAAGTCTCTTTTAATAGAACCTAGTAGTCCCCTAATACTGTATCGAAGTCTCTTTTATATAGACCTAGTGGTCCCCAATACGGTATCTGAGTCTTTTATTTAGACCTTAGTGGTCCCCTAATACTGTATCGGAAGTCTCTTTTATATGGACCTTTGTAGTCCCTTAATACCATATCTGAAGTCTCTTTCCCAGAATTCAGTCTTGGTGCAGAATTCCAGCCACTAGAACCAGTCCCACAATGAGCTTTCCTTAGGATGTGCCTTTTCTGAGTCTGTAGCTTTTGAGGAGAGGGGGTCTCAGAAGGATACCCAGATTTTTTTGTTAAAAAAAAAACAAAAACAAAAATGTCCTCAGGTGCAGCAACTGATAACGTTGGCATGCTAACATTATCACATTGACAATGATAATAATATCTTATGTTAGCCTATTAGCATACTTAAAATTTTTACACATTGCCATTACTGCCATTTTGAGTCTGAGTCAAGTCACAAGTCCAGAGATTAGCAACTTGAGTCCATCACTGCCTATTACACATAGAAGTAGTCAGAAACGGCATCCAACTTCCCAAATTCTATTTGGAATCCTATGAATGATTCCATTCCATCCATGATGTCTGATTTCACGAATCCTCGGGTCCAAGTCCAAGTCATCATTATGCAAGCCCAAGTCAAGTCACCAGTAGAGACAATACCAACTTGAGTCAGATTTGAGTCCAAGTCCTGGACTTGAGTACTCCATCACTGCCTGGTGGTGCTGGATAAAAAAGTCAGGTGATCACCAAAGTGAGTATGGATTGGTCATCTGGGGACCAGAGCTCTGACCGACTGGCACTGCTATCCCTTAGGATGTCTTACCATCCCCAGGTTGGCTAAAAGCAGCAGCAGCAGCGTCCAGCGTTTAGTGGAAGTTTAGCCATAATTGGAAAACAATGCTGTACAATCCTTTTATAATAAGTTACATTCTCAGTATAAAAACAATAACAGTACTTTTTCCCTTCTGTGTCTTTCTCTTCACTCAAGGTAAAAGCACTGGGCTGTGATGGCAGCACATCTCTTGTCTCCTGGCTGGACGGCCTCGGCCTGCATGAGTATCTGCCCAACTTTCTTTCAAGCGGCTACCGCACACTGGAGTGTGTAAAGAACTTGTGGGAGCTGGAGATTGTCAATGTAAGAAGCCATCTTTTACATTTATTCAGCACAATTTGGGCCTCTTTCAGATGACGGGTGAGCAGAAAAAGACTAAAATGAATACTGATGCACTCATGTCTTTAGACATTCTGGACTAGTTCTCACAGAAAGCTCGCCTTAATTACAAGACTACCTTGATTTATGGATCATGTTTGAGGTAAAGAAGCACGCTGAAATGCAATGCTGAAATAACAGAGATGATAGAAGCATTTGAATAAAACTACAGCAGAAACATTTTCAATATCACTAAGTAATTAGTAGATAACTAACCGTATGGTGACTGGTGATAGGGAAGTATATAATCTTTATGGACATCATGTAACACGCTATTATAATTTGTAATTACTAAGGAGGGCTCATGTTTTAGGGATAAAAGAGGTGGAGGTTGTAGAGAAATACATGCAACAATTTGTCCGTATATATGTGTGTGTGTGTGTGTGTGTGTGTGTGTTTAGACTACAGCAGTGGTTGGCTCATGGGCTCCCAAAATAAATCTTAGGGTTTGCAAGAAGATTAACGAGATAGGAAGGAAAACAAAATATCATTCCCTGCTCCAAAATTACTTTTTCTGGTTTCTAAAAATAATTATGAACCAAAGCTGCACAATATGAGGAAAACATGCGATAACACTGTTGAATGTCATGATAATATTACTTGCGATAAACAGATATCAAAGTGAGTTTTGCTGCTTCCATTATCCTGCTAAAATACAGAAAATTGCTTCTTAAGTAGAAAAAAACTAAAGAAAATCATTTCCAATGTTCCTTTATTGAACTAATTGAATTAAACATAAAATGACCCACTAAAAAAAGAATGAATTATATTTTAAAGTGTAGTTTTCTACTGATGGAAGAAACTTTATAGAAATCCTTCTTTTAGAGATCAACCAATGTGTTTTTAGGGCCAATACCGATTATTAATAATCAATGAGGACAATAATATCAATTGATATACATTTGCGGTAAAAATCCAAATTGCAGTTGCACAACGCTGCTGTTAAATGTGCTTTATTGTCAAAAATATAAAAACAAAACAAACGCCAACAGAAATGCCTTTAAGCCTATATTTAATTAAATGCTGCGGAGAGCTTTTACTGCACTTTTATATATTTTCTTAAATGCATCTATCAAGAGAGAGAGAGAGAGAGAGAGAGAGAGAGAGAGAAGAGAGAGAGAGAGAGAGTGAGAGTATGAGAAGGAGGGAGAGATCATCTCTTGTCCACTTCCAGGCGCTGTCTCACTCCCTCTTCCCCACCTTGCAGTTCTTGTACTCACTGAACTGAACATCCAGGAATCCCGTTTTACTTTTGCGATTATTTCAATTTGAGTTTTTTTGCAGTGCGGGCAGAAGTGGAAACACTGGGTGTGTTTGCAACTTCAGCAAATATCTGCTTATGTTGGAGACCCAGCTCCGCTCGCTCACCAGAGCAGCTTTGACATTCAGAGGGCCGCCGTCCTCCAGTGATGTCGACAGGTCATCACTCGTTACGTGTAACCAATCAGATGACCTGCTACAGACTGGGACGGAAGGGTTATTTTTAGGCCTTTATTTTGACAGGACAGATGAAGACATGAAAGGGGAGAGAGAGGGGGGAACAACATGCAGCAAAGGGCCACAGGTCGGAGTCAAACCCGGGCCCGCTGCGTCAAGGAGTAAACCTCTATGTATGGGCGCCCACTCTACCAACTGAGCTATCTGGGTGCCTAGTTCATTTGTTTTATTGGATAAAAACAGAATATTGAATACTGAATATTAAGAATAAATTTAATATATAGTGCTTTTCAAGGACTCAACGTCATTTTATATATATATATATATATATATATATATATATAAATATATATATATATATATATATATATATATATATATATATATGTATATATATATATATATATACACACACACATGCAGCTAATAATTGTCCATGTTCTTACTTTTGATGTTTTGGTTACACATAATAGGTTTATTCGGTTTATTGTGTAGCTAAACCTTAAACTATTTGTGGATGTTGACTGACTGCAGAGCTTATCAGACTTGGGTGGAATTGTTCCAACTGAATTTGCCAATACATTACTTAACACCACAGTGCTAACATGTAATGTTAAATAGTAAAATAGATTATCTCCTTGTCAGATGCCATCTCAAGGCAGTTTGAGTTAATAGTCATAACCAATCACGTAGACATTAGCCATGTTTTTTTTCTCCTCATGGCAACCAGCCAATCCACACCGATGACCTGATACGGTTGGTAAGCGTTCACAGAAGGTTGGAGTGGATGAGCTTGTTTACAGCGATCATCATCTTCATCATAAAACAATCAAAACTTAGCATTTCTATGGGTGTTTATGATACAAAGACAATGGTGGCATAATGGCAGAAACCAGCAACAGCTGCAGCGGCAGCAGGAACGCTGCGGCCAAGCATACTGTATATGCAGTGTGAGAGGGATGGAGTCCAGCAGACTGCGATGCAGTACAGAAAGATGAGTGTTAGAGCAGGCCACGTTGCTTTCAGTGTGCAGAACTGCCGGTGAGCATGTTGGCAGGACTCGCTTTGCCCATTACATTTCCTTCATCCTCTTCAGCATCTTAGTAGCCACCATCAAATTTGATCTACGAGTTGGTTTGCGTTCCCAGATTAAATGCTCTCTTATTTAGCCCCCCTTACGCGTGCTGGTCTTACATGGGAAGACTGAAAACAGCACCAGAAATCCAGACTACAGACCAGTTGCCTCATGCGTCCTTGTCTCTCACTGAATAAATAATTGAAGCCATCAGACAAAGAGCCATACAAGGCAGTTATGGAATATTTAGTACCAGCAACATAATTGGGAATGTAACATGAATCATTAGACATCCACCTTTAATGGATGAGCATGAATGTTAATAAGCGCTTATGCAAATACACAGTATTAAGATAATGAGCTTTGACTACGTATAATGAACCTGGGGTTCCTCCACTGAGGGTTTGAGCCACACAAGGCGGGTATGGCATTTGGAAAAGAGACAGAAGCTAAGTTTCCATCTACTTGTCAATGGGATTATCTGAAGTTCGGTAAAAAACTCATGCAAATAAAGCTGGTGAATGTGTGTTTCCATCCAACGGCTTTAAAGGGAATAAAAACCTGTCTCTTTAAAGCAAATAAAAGTCTCTCTTGTCCTTGTTCGTCCACTCTCATCTGTCTTTGTTGACACCCGCCATGTGGTCAAACGGAGCGGAAACACTGGACGGAAATCAACTAAAACTTCTTCGTTATGTGGCGGGTTGCGACCATAAAATGACCTAAAACTTGATCGCAATTCATTATTTATTCAGCAAATAACGTTTCCATCAGTGTTTATCGCATAAGCCATATAGAGATTTAAATTTGAGTCGAAATTCAGGAAATTCCATTGAATTTTACAGTTTTCATAGGCATTTTTCATTCAATATCACTTAATTCGTATAAAAACGTGTGGATGGAAACATAGCTGGGGATACTGTGGATTGACGTGTGTCAGTTGAACTTGCAGTGTTCAGATACTTTACATACTGTACTGGATGTGCAAACAACCATATTAAAATTGTGACAAATGAGGTGGATCTTTGTAATGCAGTCGTTTGAAAACCGCTTGGTTATTTGCATTTTACCTGTTATGTTCCCATAAATCTCCAAATTCTTCTCTGTTATTTTAGCACTCTATCCAAAAATGGATCGTGAATTATAGAGTGTCCCAGGAAAGAGACAGTGCTGTACTTTAAGCTTACGGCAAAACAGATTGAGGCTGAATTATTGACGAGAGTCATTTCTGTTTGCCTGTGGATGCCTGCCAGCGAGGTGGTGGTGGGGGTGGGGGGGGGGGCATGCCACCAACTCTGTGTCAGTGTATTTGGGATGTATCTCTATTCGCTTAGTCTAAAATGAATTCTTGCGTTTGTGACATTGATGTGATTATGCACCGAGAAGTGTGACTTATCTTGTGCCCGGATGCTGTCCTCTCTCTAGGTGATTAAGATTGGCGCCCTGGGCCACAGGAAGAGGATCATTGCCTCTCTAGCAGAGAGACCCTACGAAGAGGCACCGACCAAATCCCGTCGTCTGTCCCCAATTATGGTAAGACTGCCTGGTGATGTAGAAACGGATACGGTTTAGCTCACTTGGTGGAGTGTGCGCCCCATGTAGGCTAAGGCCTTGTCAGCTTTTTCCTGTCTGTCTACTCTTTGTCTAATCAAATAAAAAGGTCCAAAAATAGAAAAAGGAAGAAATGGATAAAGTTCACAGTATTATTATTTCTTCATTGCTAGCTCTTCATTAGAGGGCACTGACTTGTGTACTCGGCTCAATAATCCACAAAAATGCCGCCAGGTCCAAGATTATTATTTTTTACTCCAAAGCGTCATAGAGCACCAAGAGTGTGAATCAGACTGCAGCATGGTTAGCGCCTCTATTTAATCATCAGAGTGCAGAAACACACTGTCAATGCTAATTTAGTTAATAGATTGGGTGTGCTCAATATGGCCAATTAGAAGGGCTATTATCGTCCATATTTAGTGTTCAATGGTGTCTATAAAAGATACAGAATGTCTTCTTTTGTTTGAAATGGGGCCACATTTGTTTAGATTTGTCGTTCTAGGGCTCATTATTCCAATAGAGATCGATGATTACACCCCGCTACTTTCCTTATGAACAGCTATCAAAACTGAGTTTAGGATGGGAGCTAAAAACCTTGCATGACATGCTAAATTGCTTTGCCAAAATCATTTTGTGAGAAAATGGATTCTCTTTTTTTTCCTTCCCGCAGCCGATATCGCTAATTTTGGAATGAGATTCTTCAATATCATTATGTTCACACCAGTTAAATACTCAGGGCTGATTTCCCAGGCAGATTAAACCGGGCTAAAAAGAATTGAGAATCTCCGTGGAAAAGGCTCTATTGTCGAGGATTACGCTTGGATGTAGATCAGTAAAACCAGCCCATGCAGACTGTGCTGTCAAATCATTAATCCGCTCTGTGTGTGTGTGTGTGTGTGTGTGTGTGTGTGTGCCAGTTCCACGACCTCCTGTCCCAGACCACATCCCCCCTCAGTCAGATGGACCCCTACACCAGTCGCTCCATGGACATGCTCCTGCCCCTGACTGAGCCGGACCGGCGGCGGAGGGGGGCTGACCAAGACTGTAGTGTTTCTCTGCGTTCTTATAGTGAGAGGCCGCGCTCTGTAGTGAGTTCCACCTACTTTCACTTTTATCGTCTTCTGGGAAAACCACTGAACGCCCTTTCAGTGGGCAACTGGCTGAATAATAGAGCAGGATGCTGTACAAAGTTAGTCGTGTCAGGGTGTCTCGTCACATGTTGCTGGAGCTGTGGTCGCACTTCACGGATGCAAAACTAAACCTGCTGGGTGAGTTAAATCTTACTGGGCAGACCCAAAGACACACAATTAGACTGGAAACAGAGAAAAGAGCACAGGGGTAATTAGAGTTGTGTGTAATGTAACAATATACTGTATATGTACACAGCACCGTGAGATAAAATGAATGAGCTCTCCAGCTGTCTCTTTAATATATCTGAATAGATTAGACCATCGGGGACAGTGTTGGAAAAGTAATGAGCAGGACTGCTTCATGAAAATATTGGATTTTCAAACATATGATAAGACACTTTGATTTGTCCGGTATTTAATTTACTGTAATAGCCAATTATCCAAATTGTCTCAATTCAACTTTCAGTCATTTTTTTAGAATATACTCCATCCTTCACAATTACCATAAAGTTGAATGAAAACCTCTCTCAAACAGGACTGTCAATACATAACTGTTAAATATTATTATTATTAACGGGGGGGGGGGGGGGGGG
>NC_045736.1:11760611-11762581 GCF_008692095.1 Etheostoma spectabile
CAATCTATTACATATCTTTTAGACGCTTCAGAAGTTCAACTAGTTAGCTTAGCAAACCCTTCATTAGGGCTGGTTGACATGGATGAACTCATAAAATGACAATTCCAAAATTGCTTTATACCACAAAATGGAAAATGTGTTAAAATCCCATATAAAATGAAACTACTGATCAGTGCAATGAACTGCAATATGTAAAACTAATACTTAAATGACTAATTCATGTCTTGTTAGTATTTGATTAAAGTTAGCATATTAATCATTAATTTGGAAGAATATCATTTCACTGAAACTTAAAACATGACAGTGCTGAATTATTGCCCCAAAATGTTTCACGTAATCGTTTTAGTTCCTGTCGCACAATAAATCTCCATCATGAAGGCCAATGGTTTCTAGAAGCAGTTTTGTATATATATGAATTTCTTTCAACATTTGAGATCATTTGTCTCCAGCGTAGCTCTGATTTTTAGAAATATTGAAACAACTCAAAATCTAACACATCATCTTCATTTACTGAGATGTTTATAAGTGCTTCCCTGAATTTCTTGGGTTCCTCCTTGAGAAAATTACCTAAAAATAACTCGGCAATCAAATTTTTACCATTTGCTAAATGTCAAACTACATAAACAGTCAAGCCGGCCTGCCTCGTTTGGGACTCACTGAGGTTAAAGAGAAAACACAGAGAAGCTTCCACAGACAACTGCACCACTTAGGATCCATTATCCATTAAAATCAATACTTTTATTTCATTTTATCTTAGTGGATTATTTTCAGTGGTATATTTAACTCTGACAGGTGATTTATGAAAGGGCCGAGCACGGCCCCACATTGACTTAAAGGCCCAACATGTGCACGAATATGTAGGAGCACACCAGCGTATCAAAAGGGATTTATATTAGTGTGTTGCTGACCAAGCAGACTCTAGTTTCCTTCACATTAATATTCCAATAACCAGAGTCTAACATGCACTAAATATGTTCACTCTTGGTTGAGGTGTGCATATGTGAAGAAAATATCCCGGCATACACTGACCAAGGAATTTGCTTGTGTGCAGGACAGACAGAGTGAACGACACAAAGACTCGCGCTTAAACCTCCGCCCGCCGAACCAGTCTGCTACCTACGCCACGGTGTCCGCCTGGCATCACCAGCCTGAGAAGCTCATCCTGGACTCCTGCGGGTACGAGGCAACCGTAAGTCACTTTTTACTGTCTTCAGAGTAGAAGCAGAAGTCTGCTGTTTTCTAATAAAGATGTCAGGAGTTTACCGATCCATAAAATAGGATGACTGGATATCACATTTACATAATTTACTGCATCTTATGTCTTCATCCTGTACTGTAGTTGAAATGTTGTATGTGTTTCAATTCTGTCTCCAAGTACCTGGGGTCAATGATAATCAGGGATCTACGAGGGATTGAGTCCACACAAGATGCCTGTGCAAAAATTAGGGTAAGTAACACTGAAAAGATGTTGTTATGCCTCCGCGCTGGCGATAGCCGAAGGCACTGTGGGATTTTGGGGTTGTCTCTCTATCTGTCCCATTCTTGTGAACGCAAGCGTCTATTTGGATTAGGGATGAACTGATTTGAATTGGCCTCGAACACTGGGGTCTCGAGACTGGACTCGGACTTGACAGATGGTGAATTGACTGCAACACTGACTTGAGATATCAAACCAAACTAGGATGTAATTATGAAGGGAAAGGTCAACTTTACTGTGACATCATAAATGTTCTGCAAAAACATGTTCTGGCCATTATTCAACGCCATAACTCAGGGGGGACATAATGAATTGGTGACACTAATCTTGGAACTGTAGTGTTGTATAGTGTATTGTGTTGAAGAGTTGAAGATGTGTGTGAAGCATCCATGTTTCACCAACAAATACACTTAATACCTTTTATTATAAAGTTGTCTAAAGTCTCCACTAAATATAATATGACTCATATAATATATATATATATATATATATA
>NC_045736.1:11762591-11770815 GCF_008692095.1 Etheostoma spectabile
TATATATATATATATATATATGTTATATGAGTCTGGACAGACATAGATGTGACCTGCAACTTGACCCGTTGGTGGAGGCAATGCAAGGTGGTAATTCTAGTTCAGCAACAACAAAAATGTCAGACATGAAATTACGGGGTTACTGAAGAAAAAGAAAAATGGTGCTATTTTTATTGTGCCCATTGCAGAAATCAAAGGATTCAAGAAAGGGTCCAGTTGTCATACTGTCCATTACCTATAGAGGGGTCAAGTTCATCGATGCAGCCACAAAGGTAATGGGAAAGTACGGTATGTCTGTGTGTCTCTGTGTACATGTCTCTGCCCCATTGCAGTTGCCACTCTCAGCCTCTATTAGTGCTTCATTTACAGTAAGTACTCACTTCCTTCCTTTCTCCATTAGACTATAGTTGCGGAGCATGAGATCAGGAACATTTCGTGCGCTGCCCAAGACCCAGATGACCTCTGCACTTTTGCTTACATTACCAAGGATCTGAAGAGCGGCCATCACTTCTGTCATGTCTTCAGCTGTGTGGAAGTGGTGAGTACAACTTTATCCTGTTAAAGCAATAGTTTGGTTTTTTTTGTATGTACTTATCTATAGTCAGCGTATTAGCTACAGTAGTGAAGTTTGGAGGAGCAGGCAGGAGTACTGACGCGGACATTAGGCAATGTCCTGCTGTGGACGGGGGCAGCAGCAAATCAGATTTTAGCCACCTAAAAAAAATCAATATCAATTTAAGGGCACTGTCGCAAGTATAGTTTGGTAGACTTTCAGGGGGTGAAGTTGGAACATTGTTGCATTTTTCATTTGATTCGGTTAGCTTTCACACTGCACGTTGTCAAGCACAACAAATTGTAAACAAATGTCACGCAGTGAAGTAACCCAGCAACAACAAATTGATGCAGTCTTGGGTTTTTGAGGTTTTGCTTCAGTGTTTTTAATATTTTGGAAGAAGGCAAACAATATGAGTAGGTGACAAGATGGCGAGTGAAGGCAAGGGAGGGCCCTGATTAGGATGTGTTGTTACACAGACAACAAGCGTTTATGATGTATGTATTAAGTATGGTCATAGTAAATTAAATATTTGAAAGTTATCATCTGTTAAATCACATAGAAGTCTGTAAATCATGTCCAAGGTTGAATTCATTTAAATTGCAGACCCCTGTTTACAAGCGAACCAGAGTCTGTTTGTTTGGTCTGCGCCAGACGTCCAACCTCCAGGGTTCGATTAAACGGACCAAACAGCGCAGGTTAGATAGCACACTAAGTGTACACTGTATTTAGATACTATAGTAGCTTAACTTTGCTGACTCTTTAGACAAAAAACAGTTACCTCACCAGTAGCTGGTCTACCACTGCTTTGATTGGTTAGCTTGTTTGTGTTATTGTGTGACTTTGGTGAATCCGAACTAACCCTTTAAAATGGCATATTCTTAAAGGTTTTGTAAATTAATAATTGAATCATTTAGAAAACAGCGTCCTTTGTGGGATGTCCAGTATCCCGCAGTGAAAACTGCGAGCGGCATCCTGTGGACATTATTTTCCTTGATTGAATCATTGAATGGCTTAATTGAAATTCCACTCCCACTACGCATGGCATTTCCATGTACATGAACAGATTATGTAGTAATTTGTGTCTTAACTTCTGTAAAGGTTGAAGACTATGTTTCCTCTTTGGGAGATGGACCACTGCGGAGCGTCGGATCACTGCAGGGAAACATTCTGAACTGAATTTTAACAATCCAAGTTTTCACAATTTTGAGCCTCACTTACTTGTACAGTAACTGCTTCATGTTAAAGACTGTCGTTGCTTTTGTTTTTCTCTGAAAATGTGCGTGGTATTCAAACAGCTCGCCGACTGATAATCATAAAAAGTACAACTAGAAGGGCCCTCAAAGAGCCCGACCTCCGCCAGGACATGCCCTATCTTACAATGTAAACACAGTGTGAATTTTCCCAGTCGGGGACTCATTTTTTGATTACTACACAAAATGAATACAGCACAAATGGCCAATATCTTGCAATGTTAACAAAAGTGAAAAAATAATTTGAGACTCTGGCCACATGATTTCAATCCGCTCCTAAACTGAATGTGTACTTTTTTGGCCAATGCTACTCAGATTTAACCGGTTTACAGCATAACATGTCATACTGAAATTGGTGAAATCCATGAAATAATAAAGGTTTCTCATCACAGATAATAACAGAAGATGGGAATCATTTTAAAAATGATGCAGCTATCAATAAGACTTTGAGTGCTAAAGTTAGCTCAAAACGCATTCAACTGACAACCTTTGTTGTGTGGTGATTGCTAGCTTGTAGCTAAGCTAGCTATCGTTTCAAAAACGTTATAGCTATCTATGATAGTTTGATTGCTAACGTTAGCTCAAAACGCCACTCAACTGACAGCCTTTGTTGTGTTTGATGCTAACTTGTTGCCAGCAGTGAACGAACTTCGTTAAGTAGGCCTAAGTCCATTTTTACTGTCTTAACAGAATTACAGAAGTCTCTGGTTAGCATCTTGTATGCTACTTGTCGCAAAGTGGCGCATGCGTGACTCAAATCTGCACTCGACTTACATCAGGGAGGGACACTGAGGCACAACAAATGAAAACAAGCACTTGCATACAATAAAATAATGGTTACAAATAACAACCAAAAAAACAGAGTCATAAGTTGATGTTATAGTCTATACTAGATTTTGTTGAAATTGTCCAAAAGAACTAATACCAAAGGTTTAGTAACATGTGTAAAAATGTTGGGCTTTTTCTAAAAGTTGTTAGGGAAATGAAATGGTTTATCATTAACATGGTTAAATCTATTTTAAAATCACAAGACAATCACTGTGAAGAAGTTGATTTGGGTCAGTTAGCTGAAATGGCGACTGTTTGACTTAGTTTTTTTTAACCTAGACCTTACTTTCTATTCAGTGTCTGCTGATTTCAACACACTTTCTTTTTTTTTTGTCATTCCCACAGACACAGACCTACGAGATCATCCTAACACTGGGACAGGCGTTTGAGGTGGCCTATCAGATGGCAATGCAGTTCAGGGCAAGACACTATGTCCCACCTACATCTCTGTCCTCAGAGGTCATAGAGACCAAAACCAGCCGTCCTGTATCTCAGTCGTGGAGCAGCACGCGGAGATCAGCAGTGAGTACCACCCTACTCTTCAACAAAAAACATTGTTACGTGTGTTATCTGTTACTGTGTGTGAGGGGTGAATTTGCTCTACTTGTTTATAGAAATTATGAATCATAATTCAGAAAAGGTACATAGAGCTTGTGACCGATTCCCACCCACCACCACTATATCCCCAACGGACCACCTACAAAAAAAGATATGCTGTGTGTGTGTGTGTGTGTGGTAGAAAGTGATGAGTCATTACTTTGCTACCAATTTCTCACCCACCCCTCAACTCAGAGCAGGGGAGATTTGTTTTTTGTGCATATGCGAAACATGATGAATGAATAGTTGTATTTGTTGCTTACAGGCAGGTATATGATTTCCTCTGGGACTTTTCTCAGGGCTCAGCCCCTCCGGTTGGACCCATCCGCTGCTTCCTCAATATTGATTGAGTGTGTAAATGTTCATGTATACCCTCAGCTAAGCATTGATGCATTGACCTCTCAGGGTGCATATGATAAGCACTCAGTGATCACTGTCACCTGAGCGAGCTGCACAGCCAGCACGCACACTGCTGGACCACATGCTCCTGCAGAGACACAAATCACTTTGTTTTACTACCTGCCTGTAAGGATAATTTATGGAGTAATCACAGAGCTGCATAATGAGTCTGGCTGGTGGTTTAAGTTTTAAAGGAGAGAGGGGGGGAGGACTATCTGGAATTAGTTGTTATGCTTTTAATCGCTCGGTAAATGCTACCAAGTCTAGTTGGTTTTAACACACTGTGACAGGCAGAATTTTTTTTTTAACTTTCCCTAAGGAGAGATTGATAGTTTGCTTAGCCCCCACCCACCTTAATCAGTGGCGGTGTTAGAGATTTTCATTTTCTGGCACTATGGGGTTTCTATGGAGTTGCTATTCCTTTGACACACAAAGCCTAAAGGCCGTTTTATGCTTCTGCGTAGAATCGACGTCGCGTATATCCCCGCAGACCCCTCTGCGTCTACGCCAGACCCCACGCCGTAACCTGACGTGCACCTTTCAAAAAATACAATATACGTCGCGGCAGCGTACTTCTCTCGGCCGTGACTTGGTAGCGTTGGAGTGTCCTTCTCCTCTTGTTCTCCTTCTCCATAAACAACATGACATCAAGGAGAGGGTTAACCTTTCCTGCTACAGATGTCTCACCTTGGTTAGAAAGCACAGGAGAGACACTTTGTGTCTATGACTCTATGACTATAACTCTAGAGTCGCTACTCGCTCTGAACCTAATCACTGTCACTCTCTCACTCCCCCCACACACACACATGCCGGCTCGACGCACACACCAGCGTATACCAGAAGTATATTCACACTTATGTAGGCTACGGCGAAAGCTCTGCATGGACCCTCGGCAGAACCATAAAACAGCCCCTTTTTTTTCTAAGTGAGTGAACAAGAGGGAGAGAGAGTCTTTGATTTATGTATTTTATGCACTAAAGTTGGCAATACACCAATACCATAAAACGAACCAGGGCCGGTGACTGCTATAAGGCGACCTAGGTGATTGCGGGGCGTCAAACGTGTTGGGGGTGCCGTGTCACCCTTAGGTCTACTTCCCATTAATAATACAATTAGAATGACAAGCGAAATAAAACATGTTTATTAAGCATGATCATCCCAGGGCGCCCCCTCAGCCACACGTTTAGGTCTACATGTCAACCTGACTATTAGATTAAATTGATGATTATTGTCCACCATTTCTGGGTGGAAAACTTCAAACTAATGATTTAGTGACGTTTCCAGTCTATGGGTCAGACTCACAAACACAGAGCTCTGAAGCAGACTTTTAGTGTCCACTCTCGCTGGAAATATAGAGACGAGCAGCGGCACAAACCCTAGAGCTGCATGCTGCAGCGCCCCTCACGTGGTCTGTGCCGCTACAGGTTTATAAAGGACAAGTTCTGCGGCAGATGTGTCCCTATTTCTGCCGTACTTTCGGGTTTCCACCTCTGTTGTAGAGCAGCGTACAGTCACTTCCCTAAACTGTCTCCTTCAGAGACCGGCGTCTCAAACGGGGCTCGGGTCTGAGATCTACCGCATCAGCAGAGCAATCACGTGATGCACAGCAGACCATGGTGCAGGTGGATTATTTTCTGAAATATTGTGACTTCATTTTTTTTCAAAACATTACAAGAACACAGATGAGATATATTTTGAATGTGCACAAAGTTTTGAACGTGAGCAGAAATCTTGCTCAAACACATCTGAAATATACAGTCTATTAGAGCCCGGGCTGATATTATGGCCGATTTAAAATAATGACCGATTTAAAAAAAAAAAAAAAAAAGACAATTAAATGGTTGCGATAAATGAATAGTTAAAAATGTAAACGGACTGTCAACCATGTTAGGAGCATTGGCGTTGTATAGTTTGTGCAGCAGAGGGCACTCTACAATGTCCCTGTTAGCAACACAGATTTCTTTATTTTGGTAATGTGTTTTTGTTCGAAAGACTTTAAGTTTCAAATCTTGAGTTTGTATTTTTATCCATTTTATTTATCAGAACTTTAACATATTTTGACGTTCCTCTAGCCTGTTGTGACAATAAAACTAATTATTATCATATTATTTTAGTGAGAACTCATAAAGAACTACATGTTAGTGAAATCTGTTTACGCGTTTCTGGGTTTTTAACCAAATATTCGTATCGGTATCAACATTTTATCGGTTGGGTTGTACAGTCTATAGTCCTAACGTTCCAAATATTGCATACTTCTTCTTCTGTGTAAATACGTTTACTGCGGAATTAAGGTCAAAAGATGAAAGTGTGCTGCGTCCGTAGGTCCATTTTTACTATATTAACATTACAGAAGTCTCTCAGTTAGCATCTTATAGGCTACTTGTTGTAAAGTGAGGCATGCGCAACTCAATTTCACTCATCGCAAAGTGACGCATGCGTGACTCAAATCTGCACTCTCCTCACACTGAGCAGCGACACAGACCACGGAATCGGCTACAACCCCTGCTGCAATCACAGCTGTCAATCATGACGTTTTACCATGTTTTTACAGCATCCAATAACTACTAAAAACCAAACTTATCAGGAAAAAAAACATTAAACAAACAGCGTGATAAGAAATAGTTTAAATGATGATGTGTAGTTAGATTTTTTTATTTTGGCCCAGAGCCGCGGGAACATATTTTGAATTAGGGATGCTGACAAATTTCCAGAGTGAAGTTTTCAGCCAAAGTCAACCACCAAACACCTAACCGCATCCATCACAATTTATGTCCCTGTATAGAGATTCAATTCATTATAAATAGCCTATTCAAGACAATAATTAGCCTGCCATAGGCTATTGACCTGGAAACACCAGAAAATAATAGACCGTTATCGCTATTCAACCATATATAAATTCCTTTCTTACCCATACGGTCAAAATGAAGACAAACTATCTTTTTATTAAAACAAAGGCACTTTGTGGTGTCAAAACAGTACTAAGGCTTTGATAATAAAACTGAAACACATGTACACACTACACAAGCAAAAAAACAAGAATAAAGTCCATAATACAAAACAGGACCAATAGACATGAGTAACGCAGAATAGGCACACGGCTGCGACAATGGCACAGAATAAGTCAAGTTAAAAACAAAACAAAGACACTAAACACATCACAAAGACACTAAACACATCACTATTAAATCAAATGAAAGTGAAGCAAGCCAGTCAGTCCTGACACAAACACTGAAATAGAGGAATACAGCCTTAACTTTTTGTAGCCCAGCAATAGCAAATTTAAGGTATATAGATATTGGGTCGAATGTATCAACAGTTCTTAACAGGGCCTTATCATTTTATAACAACACGGTAGGCCAATTAAATGTAGGTGTGACCTCTTTATGGTTTTCCAATAAGAAGGCTTTACCCGCGTGTAAAAAACACAATTAGCTCCAATAATTCCTGTCAACTTTCAGTTGAACTGTTACTGAACAGTTGATGCCAATTTACTGCACAGCGGCAGCATAATAATAAGCATTCTTACCTTGTGCTGCCGTTATAACACACACAAAAATCCTCATCTCAGAAACGTCTACCAGGAAAAGTGTGACCCCGAGGCTGCAGCACTGACTTCTCTTCGCGGCTGCCCTGCTGCTGCTAGCTTGGCTAACAACATTAGCTCCCCGGTGGTCTGTTGCTAGCAGGTCGCTCTGGGAGTGTGGAGGTGGAGAGGTGCTGCTAGCTTTGCTAACAACATTAGCTCCCCGGTCGTCTTTTGCTAGCAGGTCGCTCTGGGAGTGTGGAGGTGGAGAGGTGCTGCTAGCTTGGCTAACAACATTAGCTCCCCGGTCGTCTTTTGCTAGCAGGTCGCTCTGGGAGTGTGGAGGTGGAGAGGTGCTGCTAGCTTGGCTAACAACATTAGCTCCCCGGTCGTCTTTTGCTAGCAGGTCGCTCTGGGAGTGTGGAGGTGGAGAGGTGCTGCTAGCTTGGCTAACAACATTAGCTCCCTGGTGGTCTGTTGCTAGCAGGTCGCTCTGGGAGTGTGGAGGTGGAGAGGTGCTGCTAGCTTGGCTAACAACATTAGCTCCCCGGTCGTCTTTTGCTAGCAGGTCGCTCTGAGAGTGTGGAGGTGGAGAGGTGCTGCTAGCTTGGCTAACAACATTAGCTCCCCGGTCGTCTTTTGCTAGCAGGTCGCTCTGGGAGTGTGGAGGTGGAGAGGTGCTGCTAGCTTTGCTAACAACATTAGCTCCCTGGTGGTCTGTTGCTAGCAGGTCGCTCTGGGAGTGTGGAGGTGGAGAGGTGCTGCTAGCTTTGCTAACAACATTAGCTCCCTGGTGGTCTGTTGCTAGCAGGTCGCTCTGGGAGTGTGGAGGTGGAGAGGTGCTGCTAGCTTTGCTAACAACATTAGCTCCCTGGTGGTCAGTTGCTAGCAGGTCGCTCTGGGAGTGTGGAGGTGAGGTGCTGCTAGCTTGGCTAGCAACATTAGCTCCCCGGTCGTCTTTTGCTAGCAGGTCGCTCTGAGAGTGTGGAGGTGGAGAGGTGCTGCTGCTAATTCTTTCGGTTACAGTTGCTGAGTTTTCTTCCTCCGATCTTTTAGGCTTTTTAGCCTGTG
>NC_045736.1:11770825-11775101 GCF_008692095.1 Etheostoma spectabile
AAAGAAATCCAAAATGCGCTTTTGTGCCATTGCTAGCGAACGTCTGTATTGTTGACCCGCGGGGAAAGCCCACAACTCTCTTCGCTCATCAGCATCAGAGACACGCAGCGTGCGCCTCGCTCTCGGTAAAATCGGCCGATCAATTCTAATCAAATTATTTGTTTATGTCTTACTTACCAAACTGTAAAATGTATTACATTTAATTTCTAATGAAATGGATTAGGTTTATATTAATAATCAATTGATTTTTTCTTTTTAAATTATGGTTGTAGTTGTTTGTCTTTTTGCTAGGGGGTGCTGCAGCACCCTCCGCATCCCTAGTTCCCGCGGCCAAAATTTGGCCCATGTCCCATCTGCTAACATGGAGGGGGGTTTGACGTATACTGCAGCCATCCACCAAGGGGCGATTGAGACGTATTGCCTTCACTTATACAACCCCCTAACTCGGAGTAATTAACTGTATCTGTGTCACGTGGCTTTCATCACTGCCACGCCTCTTTGAGTGGAAGGTCCTGAGTGTATTCATTCCAGTGGGAGAAGTGAACATGATGACCAATTCTTTCTCCTCATACATCACAAAAGTCAATATATGACGCATTTTTCAAAAGCCACATATCTCCGAAAATTCTGGCCCAAAAATATCATTTTTCAGAGAGAAAATTAACTTTTTTCGAGACCTGTTTCTGCTTCAGTGTATACATTGCCTTCTTTGGCGCTAAACAGATGAACTGCTCCTACTGGATTTCTTATTTGTCCATTCGGTGCATTCAAATGCTCTGTCTTTCTATACTCTCGTTTTTTTAACATGTCTTTGTTCTTGTCTTCTTGGTCCTGCTGCCTCCCAGGGTGCCCCTCTGCTCGAATGCCGCTGCTGTCACTGTCACACGTGTACTTCCCACCGTCCTTCCTTCCTCCCGTTGCACTCTGTTAGCCCTGGAGTCCAGGTCCTTCTCTTTCCTTTCCTCTATTCAACCTGTAATCACCACAACTCTGCTTACACACCAATCCCTCCCTTCTTTCTTTTTTGTTGTTGTTGTTGTTGGGTGCCGCAGTGCACTTTGTCTCCTTGTTTTGTGGTTCTTAATATCTCAACCATAAACGTTCTCCTCATCCCTTTACTTTCCCATCTCTCATCTTCATCTTCCATTTCTAGAGTTTAAGATGCCATTAGCTCAAGTTCTGTGGTAAAACCCATTGAGGAAAGAGAGGGTTTCTTGGTGTGAGGTACCTTCTCTATAGAAGCTTATATTAGGGCTGTTGGCTTAATTGTGTCAGTGAGGATTTGTAAAGTAGTTGAAGTTGTCTCTGCTGGATGGTTTTAAACTCCCTTTGTCATTTTTTGTATATCTAATTTTTTTTTTTTTTTTAAACATGCTGAACTGAAGATGGCCTCCATATGCAGGGAATTTTAATTTTTCATATGCCTTTCTTGATTTTTTTTTTTTTTTAACCATGTCAAATTCCTATCTAGCTCTAAGTAAATCCGTATTAATCAGCATGTGTGTTTTGACTGCTTATATTATGACTGAAGCACTGCTGTTTGTATGAGCCACTGGTGTAGAGCACATGTTGCTTTTGAACTACTAATCAGTATATGTTTTAACTCCCGGAGGGTCGTAGCTTTGGTTTTACTGCTGCTGCGTACAGAGGCTGAGTGTATTCCCTGTCAGACATCATCCATGTTGTGGATTGAGCCCTGAGTGCTTGTGATCATAACATGATCACTGGACTGTACCTCTAATCCACATGCACGTGTGTGAGCTGAGGACTTGTCAGTGTGGCGCAATAGCCTCCACTGTCGCCCGTCTCACGCCCTCCTCTCGTCCCTCCTCCCTCCCTCCCCCCGGCAGATCGACCCCCTGGAGATGGACGCAGACATGCAGTCCCTGGGCAGCACCACCTGGCTCTTGGACCAGCGGGACTCCCACAGGCGCCCTGTCAGCACCAAGTACGAGACCACCATATTCTGAGGCCGGATCCTGCACCCCCTCGTACTTTCCTCTCCCCTCTGCATCCGGTTCTTTATTTACCTCTCTCTCTCTCTCTCTCTCACACACACACACACAAACACACACAAGCCCCGTGCCTTCTCACTGTGATGGTATAGCGTCCCTCAGGGCTGCCTACTCCTGCACCTTCCTTTGCCCTGCCCAGCGACCCACACCAACCTCTTTACCCGCCATGACAAACACTCCTGCGGCTGTCCCGTGCCTCCCCAACACCCCTGGCAGCCTCCCTCGCCTGTTGCTGCAGCCAACGGCGGAGCCCTGGAACGGATGATTCTGGACTGATCTCATTTTACAGTGGCTCTGCTCTCTCAACCAAACTGCCTCTACTTCCTCCTCATCCTCCTCCTCCTGACAACTTGCATCTGCCTTCAAATCCCAGATAGCTCCCAGAGGTTGCATCTTTCTTCTTCTTTCTTCTTTCAGGCCATTCTTTACATTGATTCTCTGCAGGCAAAACAAGCATGTTCCTTTTTATTTTGACTCCACTTTGGCTTAGTTAATTCCAAGAAAGGTTAAGCCTGTCACATAGAGTAAACTACAAACTTGTGTGTGCTAGCTACCAAAAGGGCCGGTGTGTTGGAGTGTTAAAGGAAAAGTTTAACATTTTGGGAAAGGCACTTATTTGTTATCTTGCCAAGAGTAAAATGAGAATATCGATACTACAGTAAAATCTGTAGAGTAAATATGGAGCTATACAGCCAGCAAGCGGCTAATCTATTTAGCATGAAGACTGGAAACGGGGAAACAGCTAGCCAAACAATCAATCTACCAGCTCCTCTAAAGCGAACACATTAACTCCTCTTTGTTTAATTCGTACAAAAACACAAGTGTAGACGAGAAATCTACGTTTTTAATCGGGGTCACGTGCAGGAGTAAGCTAAGCTAGCTGTTTCCCGCTGTGTTCTGTCTTTGTGCTAACCCAAGTTAGCCGGCTGCTGGTGTTAGCTTCCTATTCACAGTACAGACCTGCGACTGCTGTCAGTGTTGTCGAACTCTTTACCCCTCGCGTTGTCTCCCCGCCGACCTGCAAATTTCAGTTTTCAGAGTCAAAATTTCAAATGAAAAATCTTTTTATTGACATTTTGGTTCTTTTATGAACCTTTTGTGTCTCACCCCCAATTTTTTAGTCACATTTTCTGAGCCTATTGACATTGTTGTCACTTTTTTATTGTTATTTTTTACATTTGTGCACATTTGAGTCATTTTTATTGACATTTGTCTCTTTTTTCATCTGTCACACAAGTTCTTTAATCCATTATTTGTTTCTCCAAATGCTATAAAATTGACAAAAAACACCCAAATTCAATGAAAGTAGTGAACTGATTATTTATATAATTTGTGAGGAACGTGGTAGGGAACCATCCACGTTACAGTTTTGGACAATTCGTTTGAAAGTAACCCACATTTCTGATAAAGATCCTTTTGAAAAGGGGTCAAATTTGACACAAGGACAACAGGAGGGTTACAAGAATGCTAAAAAAGGGGTTTCCCCGAAACGTTGAACTTTTTCCTTTCATGTGCCCTTCTGATATTGCACAGATCAAAGATTTTGATCTAGATTTAGATTACATCACTTTTCATTTTTAAGTTAATGAATTATTTGATTGTTTTGCCTTAAGCCAGTTATAATTTGTTTCTTTCTCCATCTTTAGCCTGTCCTGTCTTACCAGGCATCTACCACTGTGAGGCACTATGAGGAGGATGCTTTTGCTAGCATGGGATGCAAGACGGGCAATTAAATCAGTGAAAGAGAAAACAGCAACATGCAGCAAACAACCAGTTTTTTTTCTACGCATTTGTACAATACTCATAACAACGCGATAGATTGGTCGTGAATCTATCACTGATGTCTGAACTCAAACGGACCAAGAACTGAAACCTCGTACACACAACACACAGGAGGACAACTTTCCTACACCTTACCGAGGTCGACAGCCTTACGTCATTTCAGTTATCTATAATCAACTAAAGCCCCCACCTTCCCCCGACCTCCCTGAATTCCACCACCGCTACCCGACAACTGCACGCCTCCCCACTGCTTCTAAAAGACTAAAAAAAGAAAACCCATTTGATTTCCTGGTGTGTTAAGTTGACTGTGACTGGCTGGGATGAGGTTGTTCTTATGATGGTACAGTTTTGTCCAGAGTCTTTGCTCTGGCCTTTTGTACTGCCCCCTCTGCAGTCTCGCAGGTAGCACAGAGAGACTGCAAATCACAGCATCTTCTTGTCAATTAATATATATATATGTGTATATATATATATATATA
>NC_045736.1:11775111-11778232 GCF_008692095.1 Etheostoma spectabile
TATATATATATATATATATATTATAACACTGTGTTGAAATGTAGCACTATCCGTTTTAATACCTTCTTTTCTTTTCTTACAGTGCAATTTGACAGGGCATTTTGTGATACTTTTTGATAGATGGGGGCTTGATTGAAAATACTTGATTAAAAGAGTGATTCAAGAAGGGATCATAAAGGATCCCAACATTAATACAACCAGAGGCAAAAAAAACAACAACCAAAACAAAGAATACCACCCAAAAACATTACACAAGCATAATGAGTGCACTGACACTAGATCCACTTTTCACAATTTAGGTAATCCAAACAAAAACATCCCCAACGAGATTTCATTTGACTCGTATATTAATGAGTTTGGAGCACATTTCCCAACATAGCACCTTATTATCATGATTACATGGGTAGGTATCCATGCTGTTTCACACCAATTTAGAATTATGTACAGTCCATGCAAAGTATGTCACTTGAAAATAAACGGCAGTGAAAAGATTTAATTCCACTTACATTAAAAGAGCCAAATCTTAAAGTGTTGCTCTGGTGTCGCGTTAATGCGAAAGGATTTGTTATGCTGAGAACGTGACAGTTTATTTATTTATTATATATACATTTATTTTTTATTTTTTAAAAGAAGAATTCCCCTACTGCACTGTGACTCAAAAAGGCTCGTCGTGGAGTCGACACATATCCGTGGGTCCTCCCCTGTGTGCGTTACCTGCTGTGCGTGCTGTATGCTTTGTTTGTGTCTGCCCTCATGGGAGTTTGGACTGTTGCTGTTACATCACTGTCCACTGTCCTTGTTTCTGTGTGCTGCAGGAGAAGTGAGGTATAGAGCTCCTCTCCAGGAGACAGTGTGTCTGGAGACTGGTTTGTGTGCGGTACAGTGGTTGTGTCATTGCCACTCTGTTATGATTGTCAACTGTTAGCTTCCACCGACGATGCATGTTGGCAGTGTTTTGTTGTGTTCTTGTACCCTTCGATGCACTTGGCCTGAGCAAGCTCTGTATGTACTGTAGCAGTGTCTCGTCTCTTCTCACTCATCTGCCATTTGCTTTTTATGTTCCCTTTCTCTCTCTTCGTTACACACCAAATACAGCAATTCATCCTCCTCCCTCCACGTTTCCATTGTCGTCATTCCTCCCAACAATTTGTCACGTATGTTCTTCCATTTTGTGTGTCACCAAGACAACCTGCTCAAGTATGGATGCATAATATAAAAAAAGGCATTACACTTTAATGAGCAGCAGCTATTTAAAGCAAGTTTTGGTGGCATGATTTGGCTGTGCATGTACCAGTCTCTTTTAACATTGGTGTTTTCCTTGTGTAGCTCACCCCAGCGTTCAAGTTTCCGGATACCAAGCTGTGAGTTGAAGGGGAGCAGCCGATGTGAGTGTGTGTGTTGAGTTAGTGGGCAGAGCAGTGGAAAAGAGGTAGAGAGAGAAAATGAAAAGGTAAGCCTTATGCAACGTGCAGGGCCAACCAGCAACTCGGACATTTAGTTCTCCCTCTGTATATCCCCTACTCCTCCGCTGCCCCTGATATGAATCCCAACACACAGACCAAAGGTAACCTGTTGTCCCACATCACTGGCTAAACAGGACCTGGGTATCAATCCTGTCTTGAGAGAGAGGTCAGTCAGAAAGGGTCAGGTCTATTTCCTGGCCTCCATGTGACTTTCTGATCTTTTCATGTAGGTACTGTAATGTTTAGAGCACTGTAGACTATTAATGAGCATTTCTATTGATTCAGGTCCATTGGAGATAGTAACTGTGGGAGTTATTAAGGGTAAAACAAAAATGTAACAAAGTGTAGAGAGAGAAAAAAAAAAAAAAAAAATGTACCAGCATACAATGCTTTGCCCATGTTTGTGGACAGAGTATGGTTTGTCAATGAAAATGTGATCTGTATCAAATTTCAAAACAAATTGTTAAATTAATGAAAAATTAAATGACACGTTGACAAAAGAATCCCTCTCAAGTCTGTTGTCGGCATTGCTTTTGTTTTATGGTTAAAAAATAAAAGACAAGAAAATGACACCAGCTGTTTCAAATTTGAAGGGACAAATATGACATGGTAGTTACTGTACGCATATACGATCGGTGGTTCCTCCGCTGTGGAGATTAGTGGGGGGTGCAACTTCAAATCTCAACCAATGATTAGCCCCAGTTTATGCGTACCGTGTGTTATGTTACATTTAAGTCACAGAGCTACGCAGCTCATTTTTTGAAAGGGCCTGGTGTTCTTTAAAAAAAAAAAGAGATCCTATTTGCTTTGTTTGCATCTTTCATATAAGAGAAATACTTGGTTTGTTGCATGATTTGAAGAAAAAAAAAAGTAAAAATATTCAACCAATTTCCCAAGTTGCAACTTACAAAATGATAGCAGGAAACATCCTTGATTTGTAGGGTAATTTATTACTTAAATTTGTTCATAATGTTACTTTCCATTATATTATCATTTACAGTAACGCGTTGATTATTTTCTTGTGGCGTACCGTATGTGCGGTAAGGAGACATATTTGTGGATTAGTAAGTCACGTTGTAGTTTGAGAAACTGGTTCAAAATCTTATCAGCAGACTAATTATTATTTTATTCATATGGTTAGAGGAGTCTTCCAAAACAACTTAGTTTTATTTTTAAAAGACTGCCAGGAATTGTTTACCTTTCAGAAAATGCTCTATGATTCACGTTTTGTCATCCGCTCTGCTTGGAGCTGGTACAGCATTCAAGGCATCCATTGCAGCATTTATTTTGGTATGATATGAAAATATGCTACAGAGTAATCTGTCGAGTTCTGTTTAAGCTTTCAGTTTGTTTGCTTTTGTGTTTAGTTATAAGTGTATTGAGTAATCGTTTTTCCAGAATATTGTTTAAAGGTGCCCTGCAACACAAAACCGTTTTGACTTGCATTTTTTTAAATCTGTTAGGTCCATATGTGTGTGTGTTATGTGGTGAATGTGAAAATGAACTGCTACTTCCTCTGTCAGCTCTAGCCACTGAGAAGAAATAAGCAGAGGAATCAGGCCAATTATAACAGCTGGTCAGTCTGATGTCATGTTACTATTACTATTCATGAGCTCACCCAGTTGTGCTGGGTAAAGGATGCTGATAACCAGGCTCTC